>NW_028278525.1:0-300000 GCF_059751315.1 Micrasema longulum
TATTCCATAGATAATAGAAATGGGCGTTTCGGTTATTGGGCAAAGGGTCACTCAAAACCGTGAAGAGAGGGTTGCCCACAGAGAAAAACCAGTATCAACAATCTTTTGAGTATGTCGAATTTGTTGCAACAGATTTGTAACGGAAACATAATTTTAAAACGATTATCCTCAAAATTAGTAAATTTGTGTGAGGGGGGGGAAATGGCCACAGATTTCTCAAAATCTGGGCATTGCCCTTTCCCCCCAGGATTAAGGGTTAAATTAAATTTACATACTGAATCTTGGGGGATGAATAGTGCCTAACTGCTCAAGAATCACGCCTTGGATGCCAAACGAATATTTCAGATAATCAATTCATTAAATTAATTCATTCATTCAATTACTAACTCATTCAAATGATTTTTTTAAATCAAATTAATCATCTCTTGTGTCAACGTAACATTTTGCTTTTAATGATATTATTGCATTCTTACATTTCATTTAGAATAGAATATATATATTGTTTATTTGTTTGTTTTAGTAATTTGGTGCGAAGTCCCCACCATATACGATTCTTTGCACCAAATTTTAAATTTTTTTGTTTTTTTTTTCTATTTGTGTATTTTTAGTTTTTACTCAATAAATGTGAAATACCTACATTTCTCTTCCATTGAAATATGTGTATTTTAGATCTAAATTTGTTGCCACAGAGAGGAAAAACATTTTTGTGAAGGGAATATGGAAGTCTACATATGCACAAGGCTTATGACCTGTCATTGGCTGGTTTAAGTGGCCACTTTACACACTGTGTAACATTCACCATTCTGCCTATGTTTAAGCATTCAGATTGCCTCCTGCCAACATTTGTCCATCCAGCTTATCGACAAATATTTGGACATACTCAAAACATGTGTATTTTATTTTATTCTTGATACGTTGGGTAGGATTTTTCAATATTCACAATCATTGTTTATTATGGCTCAAAGCCGGGTTACGGTAGGTATTCAGAAAAAAATAATATTCTGATAAAATTAGTAGACCTTAAACTATTTTGCAGGCACGTGTCATAACCCGAAACAATGTTTTGTATTATTATTAAAGGGGATGCCCATATTGCTTGTCATCAAGCACATTATCATGACCTTCATAGAACTGTTTCATCCATCTCCTCGCTATTGAATCACTCATCACATGTTCTCCACACATCTCACAGACCTGTTGATAAATGTGGATTGGTTTAATGTTCTTCATATTAAAGAAACGAATTACAGATCTTATCTCACAAGCAGCGGGAGTTTAAATTTTACTAGGCATTTCAAACAAGCACCACGAAGCATACACAACAATAAGCTGGCTTATAATAGCGTCAACTCCTTTTCAATAGGTCGGGGTAATTACGGCACACATGCGAAACTGCGATCACAGCGCTACGGTGGCTAAAATACAAACGGAGATTTCTTTCTGAATATACATCGTAACTAGGGTCATGAGCCTGTCAAGATTTGAATTTTGCACCTTCTACGATTCATTTTCTAGAAAGAGAAAGAGAAAAGAATGTGACGTCTTGTGTTTTTTTTACAGAAACTATTCCCATTAAACTTGAAGTTAGACAATTTTTGTTAAATGATCTGAAAAGTATTGAAGATAAAAGGACAGAAAACATGTCATCAACAACCTTTTTAACACCTCCAACTGTAACAAACACAACATCGCTTTTTACAACATCTACAACTGAAAAAAATGAAAATGAAAAACCGGTTATCAAAAAGTCTGGATGGTTTTCTTCAATATTTGGATGATGTAAAAAAAATACCATAACTGGAAATTTGGTTACAATATGAATATGTAAACTACTTTCAGACCATTTGTATCTATAATGGCCTTTAAAAAGTTTTTAAATAAAATTGATATTCAAATGGAAGTACTAACACAAATAAAAGTTGTATGTTTACTTGATTCACAGACGGGCACCAATTTATATCAAACATTCAAATTAATGGACTTTCTTAATTGTCATATTAATATGTATTATGCTTTGGGTATTTATTGTTTATGTAATAAAGTAAAATGAACTAAAGTTATTGTTTTCAATTCATTGTAAGTCCAACAATTATTGTTTGGTCGCCTTTCAAACAACCAAAATAATCAGATAATATTATTTTTAAATGTTTAAATTCATAGACAAACATTCTTTCAAAACAAAATATATTAGGTGTGAGTTGCGTTTGTTTTTTCCAAATTTAGAACCCAACACCTAATACTTAAAGTTAACATAATTCCAGAAAGAGAGGCGGACAGTCTTTCAAAACACTTAAAAATAAATATAATTTTAGGAGAAAGGAATAAAAAGAATCTGAATAGTTGAGTAGTGGGTAGAAACCAGTGGTAAGAAATGGGATTCTATGTTCAGGCAGATAAAGAATGTATGGTAATGTGTGTGAAATAGAACCAGTACTCTGGACGAGTGTGTTCGACACGATGCTACTATCAGATAAAAATCTTGAAAAGGAAAATCAAATGGAATGAGTCCGCCACGTAGTGTGGTGGTTGGAGCGATCAACTATCATGCTTGGGGTCCTGGGTTTGATTTTGGAAGTGTGGAAGTGCAATATTTTATTAAAGGGTGTTACTACGCTGCACATCATTTATTTACTCCCCTTGGACTGGCACCTGAGTCATAAGACTGATCAAAATTATCTCCCACGTAACAAAAATTATCCAGGTGGGCTGCAATTAGTATATTAAGGCAGTGACCAATGCATTACCGGAGGCAGGCACGTAAACGATGATAATTAAGAAATGGAATATAATAACACAAGAATTTCAATGTGTATGCTATTGTTTTATATGTGCATTTTTTTAAGAACATTTCTAGTACTTTTACAATTACCTTACACTGGAAACATGGGGATTAAGTTAAATGAACTCAACTTTGTACATTACTGTTTTCTTTATTTTTTAAATTTTTTTTCCATTATAAACTATGATTAAAAACAAAAATAATGTGACCTCACTGGGGTTACCCGTGCCGAGGACACTTAACAATTTGATTTATTTTAAATATTTTTACATTTGAGAATAAACAAAGAAGACTTTATAAACAGAGATAATTATGATTATAATTAATTTATGTACATCTATATTATTCATATTACAAAACGCACAATAAAAGAACAAAAACATAACAAGTTATACATCTGTGGAACAGCTGATTCAATATTGGTTTGGGCGAATGAGACAATCCATTTTACTTCTACCTAGCTCCACTATCAATTTTTTATATTCTTTTTGAACATTCTCTAGTTACTAATTGTTATTTATTTAATTTTATTATTATTGTAGCCTCTTTTGAAGCACAAAATAAGAATAAGAGTAGAAGAAATATGAAAGACATTCATAATTGAGACAGGTTGAGGTCCTGAGATAGTATCTCGGACTCCAGGTGAAGAGGCATGAGGTTCAAGCCTTGCTCTGCCACAACTGATTACAACTTTGTTTCTCGTTAACACGGTTATTTACGTACTCAAAAATTTTGCTCCAAAACTAAACTATCTTGACATATTTTATTAACGCAAATATTTTTTTTAAACATACAATTTTAGTAAGATCCTAGTACTTGCGTACAAAGAGGCTCAACCCTGGATTAACTGGGATATAGGGGCAGAGAGAAGAAATGTAGTTTTAGTGAGAAAAGAAGGTACGACAATACTTAAAGAAATAATTTATTTTGTTAATAATTTTGCAAAAAATCTCGTATTTTTTTATTTGTATCTGCTTTATTTATTTTTAGGTCATAGCATTTAAAAAATAATAACTTTCAATAACATTACAAAGTTCATCATGAATATATTTTTTCAATCTGATTTTCAAGACTCTTCACATTTTTTATTTCATCAGATAACAATACTCATTGCTCGTTCATTCTTCAGGTAACTATACTCTACTCATAGTCTTAAATCCTTGTACAATGAGTACCGAGACTGTTTTTCTCCTCCTGTAAAATATTTTTTTTTAAATATATTTTTCTTAGAGTTAAGAATAGTCCAGAAGGAGTGTAGACTCATATTTGAATAATGTTGCACAGTGGGAAAAATATAATCATAACACAAATGTGAGGTAAAAAAAGGCAATCTGTTAATTTCTCTAAAATTTTATTGTGCACGCGGAAATATTGATTGACATAATAGAGTAGATAAGTATCATTTAATAAGAGTAATTGAATTATTAAACTTTGAACTTGAAATATAAAATATAAAACAAATTTTACATAAAACGGATATTTTTATGTCATGTTAAATAATATTTGATGTTTTAAAGATAATGTAGGTCAAATGGCATCACGGCATTGTTTAATCCAAGGTCTAATTATCATTAGATGAGCAAAGAAGGGTAAAAAAATAATACCCTGGCAACACTAATGTTCCATTTTGTTTTTTTCGACAATCTGACAGACAGAACAATAATTAAATTTTTAAGTAATGCATTTGCTACTAACACATGCATTTGCTAATTTCATATGAAATTTGATCCTATCCTGTTTTTTTAAGATCCCAGCAGTATTTCAACATTTTAAAACGACCCAACACGGCATAGTTGAATTCGAATCGGGAGTTGCGTACTGAGTGACGTCTACAAAGAAACTAATGGGTCAAAACGTAAAACTACTAATTTATGAGTAGTTTAGTCACCTTCTGTTTGATGCACGTTTGTGGTTTCTCGATTATTCTTAATTCTATGATGTTTTTATTTAATTTATCAACTCATTATTTTTTTTATCCTCAATTATTTTATGAATGAAAATTGCAACATGATACAAAGTTATTTGTATTGTGAGAAAGCCAATAAATGTCATTTAACTGTCACAATATAAAACCTCAGTGTAAAAAGCGATAACGCACCACTTACCTCATTGTAGAGCGCGCATTCTCAATTATTATAAAACAAATTTGTATAAAAAAAACAAACGAACTTTTATAAAAAAAGACGAGTATTTTCTACGCTGAAAAAGTTTTCTGCTACTAAGTTCCCCGGTTAAAAGTATTATAGATAGTTGTCTATGAGTTTTTTTTTTTTTTGCAAAATCATAGACTAAAAATTTGTGCAGAATTTATGTTTCATCTGCGATTTGCGATTTTGTCTGGAATTTGTGTTCTTCGCTTGCGTCAGTAAATGGCGTCGTGAAATGTCAAACAGCCAGCTTGATATTTGTGTTTTACCAGAAATTTCATTATGAATCCCGTAATATAATTTTGAGTGTGTAGTTTTATCGAATTATCCAAAACATTTCACAGCAGTTTTGCGACGGACACGGACGTGTTTTAATAATTTTGTAGGTTAGGTTATTGTAAACACTTTATTTTGAACAAATGGGAAATTTGCAGCCACGATGAAATGCCGCGCATGTTTTGCCGATTGTAATCCAAAAAACCTTTTAAGTTTTTTAGAGAAATGCTCCTTGATATTTGAGAATTCTGTTTGTATAGCCGAGGCATTCTCAAACGTCACTCAGATAAAAGTAAGTTATTACGAGTTTTAATTTATTTAAATACATATACACAGTAAGTTAATCTATCTTTGATATTATTTTTAGTATCATATTAGTACGTTACAGACTAAGACAGGTTTTTACACTATATTACTTTGAGTAAAAACATTGAATTTTTGACGATTCCAAATATAAAGTATATAATTATTTGTTTTTGGTTTATTTCACTTTATATTTTCTACAATACGTTTCAGACTGTATTTATTTATGTAAAAGCCTATAGGTCGTTTAGATAAATAAATAAATCCATTGTAATGATGTAATAACTTATATTAACATATAAGTTATTAATTTTAAAAATACTTGGTACACTTCCACTTATTTATTTTGACCAATTAGCGCTTTCACCCTCTAATGGGCATCTTCAGACTGGTGAATATTATACAGTGTATGGATAATTCATATAAAACTAAATATTATCTTAAGTGTAGGTACATTTCAAAATAAGTTGAAAAAGATACAATACGCAATATTGCAATGGAACAGATGGAAATCGAAAAATCCACGTAGGCTGCAGCCGTCTTCTCACTACCAATATCTTCAGACTGACAGATATAACCATCATTACCTATGAGAGACATGATTTTGACGGCTATAACTGGCATAACCATGAAGGTGTTAAATTGATGAAATGTGTTAAACTAGAATAGTCTCAAAATAGGATATCCCAAACTCCATCAATGAAACCATCGAATTTTACAATTAAATCTTTGAATTAATTTGATTAATTATTATTTTTAAATATCTTTTCCCATACTATATATAAAGATTGTTTTTTTTTTTCAGATAACTTCAGAAGAAAAAATCTCTAACAGAATATGTTCCACTTGTTGTGACCAATTGAGAGATGCTTACACTTTCATACTAAAATCTCAACAATCCAATTTATTGTTTCGTAATTTAAACGTAACTAAAAAAAATGAAAATAAGTCAAATGAAGGTGATTCAAATGATACTTTAAAAACAGTGATAGACAATCAAATATTCAATAGGTGTATCGGTGATTCCATAGGTGATTTTAATCTTTCTACGAAAGAAAAAAATGACAGCAGTTTCCCGCAAATTTCTGAACCATTCTCTCTGGAAAATAATGTTGATTCACTAAGATTAGGCACTTTTTCAAAAGAACAAAATACACAATTACTGCAAGAATCCGAAATCAAACAAGAAATTGAAATAAAAGTTGAACCCGAGCCGTACGACGAGTATTCATTCGAAAATAATGAATCTGGTAAATATAATAACCCTTTTTTATTCACACAATCTATACATTTCCATTTATAGTGTTTTTTAATTTTATTTAAAGTTATGGCAGATCTAGTTGAGATAATTATGATTATTATTCAATAAACATCTATCAGCATAAAAGTTGAGTATTTTTTTATGAGTGTACCACGAGTTATAATAATTTTCTTTATTATCATTTTTTAGCGCATAAAAGCCAAGCCTTTGTGGATTTTTTTGTTATTGTTTATGTGGTATTTATGCTTATTTTCTGTTATTTTTATATTAGAATGAAAAAAAACATCAGTAGTAATCACATTATAAATATTTACCTCTTTTTTTTGTTGGAAGAAATTTCCATTTGCCAATAAACCCACCAATGCGCAATATAGTACGTAAAGACAAATAAATCAGTATAATTTTATTTATTTACTCACAAATAGTTTAATGACACAAATTTATGCCCATTTTTTAAAGTCATTGCCTTTTTCTAAATTGGTAGCTATCAAAACACATTTTAAATTGTATGTGGATGATTTTTGTTCAGATATTTTAGCCATTTATATTTTTGTTAAAATGTTAAAAAAATATATAAACAAGACTCCTTGGCTATTTTCCTCAGTGTATGCGGAAGCCTTGATACCAACAGCAGAGCATATAAAAGTAGAACCACTGAGCAAAGATGCAGCACTCATGTACCACCAACAGTCGGAACCGGAGGACCCCTCGAGCCTCCTCAACGGGTACCATGAAGAGCACTTCTTTGAGAATGAGGTGAAACCATCACAGGTAAATGAAATGGGATTATTGCAACCATATTATGAGTTCAATAACACTATCCTCTTGAGGCCTGATACAAACTTAACCACCAGAAAAACTTATTTTTCATCTTCATCTTGTAGTGGATCCAAGAATCTGTTTATTACAAAGAAGTCTCCTGATATCTTCTATTTTGCAGACTTGTGTGACAGTATTACTGATCCTGTCCCTCAGTGTATTTCCCAGCATAGTGCGCAATGTCTTCGTATAAAAAAATATTGAATCAGTTCAACATCGATTTTTAAGAAAGATAGGCTGGAGGTTGGGCTTATCCAGACACCAATTTACGTATAATGAGTTAAATATATGTTATCTTCAAGACCGTCTAAATAAATCCGACCTTCTAGTATTATTTAAAATTCTCAACTCACTCTTTGATGCGCCTGAACTACTGAGCTCAATAAAATTAAATATCCCAACTAGAAACCTCAGACAAAACTTACTCTTGCATACTGATAACCATAGAACTAACTATGGTTTTCATTCCCCTATTCCCAGAATTCTCAGGTCTGCCAACAAACATACCAGTCTTGATTTCTTTGATAACAAGTTGTTTTCTTTCAAACGATCACTGAATCAAATTCAATTATAAATACCTCTCTCCCGCTTCCACTCCCACCAAGTCTACCATTGTGTCTTTCTACTTTCCTTTATAATAATTTTCTATGGATAAATATGTCCTTAAAAATGCCAATTGGGCGTATATATATATAAATCAATTTCTACATTTCTAAATAGTGCTTTTGTTTTGTTTGCGTGTGCTCTTGGTTCAATTCTGTGTGTCATTATCGCACTTTGCTTTCTACTACTACTACTACCATCACGCCATTTCTCCGTAGGGGTAGGCAGAGAGAATGGACCGCCACACACGTCTATCCTGGCATACACTCCTAGCCTCTTCCACATTCATACATCTTGTCATACATGCCCTTCGGTTCTGTCTGCTTTTGACATGACCAGACTTAAGATTTTGGTTTATCTGATCATGCCACGTCTTCCTTGGTCGTCCTCGTCTAACGTTGCCGTTCATTTTTGCCATATATACTTGTTTTACCATTCTCTCATCGTCCATTCGTTCTACGTGACCAAACCATCTCAGAGACCCTTTTTTAATCTTATCAATTATACTTGTCTCAGATTTACACTCTCTCCTGATTTCATCATTCGTAACCCTGTCATACATTGATTTCCCACACATTCGTCTAAGAGATCGCATTTCAACCGCGTTCACTCGGCTTTCATCCTTCCTCTGCCAGTTCCATGTTTCACTTCCATACATAAGTGTTGGGACTAAAACTCCGTTGTGCACTGCCAGTTTAGCTTCGATTGACATATTTTTATTAGAAATTACTGTGCTTAGTGCTCCGTTCATTTTGTTGCCCGCATTCACTCTTCTTTCAACATCTTTTTCTACTCTTCCATCTCTTGAAAACATGCTTCCCAGGTACACAAATTCTTCTACTTGCTCGAGACATTCGTTGTTTACATTTATTACGCAGTCAGTAACCTCACTATCCCTTTCAAATACCATCACTTTTGACTTACTTTCGTTCATCGCCAATTCGCTCTCCAGGCATACATCATACATTCTAGAGACTATTTGCTGCAAATCAGCCTTGCTGCTTGCTAACAGAACTGCATCGTCAGCATACAACAAGCAGCTTACTGAAAAATTATCCATTTTTGCTCCAATACCCATACATTCTATCTCTTTCATACAGTTGTCCATGTATAGATTAAACAACCATGGTGACATTACACATCCCTGTTTCACGCCTTTTGAGATCGCAAACCAAGATGTAAATCCCCCATTAACTCTTATACACGCTGAACTCTCCTCATAGAGAGACGATACTGCACGTATAAGTTTATTGTTTACTCCATACTTTTCCAACACGCCCCACAATTTCATTCTATCTACTTTATCATACGCTTTTTGCAAATCGACAAATGCGCAGAATAGTTTTTGACTTTTTGCCAAAAAGAAAGATATGTTTATTTTTACAGACAAAGTCTTTTAAAGGTCCCGATATAACCGCTGCTTTATTGGTCTGAAAAACTTGGTGTAGTAAAAAAAAATCAAAACTTTTTTTAAAAATATTTTTTTTATGTTTTAACAAAATTATTATAAATTCTAAATGAAAGTCATGTTTTTGTGTCATGTAGTCTTTTGTTTTTATTTTACTTATTACCTCCATATTTAATTTTCAGTAGACATTGTTAAAGTAAAATAGAATAATATTCATTACTTAATTATATTTTGAAAAGGAAGCTTGTGTAACTTCAAAACCGGTTGGTAATAAAATAAAAGTATGCGGTTAAAAATAAAGTTGTTTTATTTTCACTACAGTTAATAACCACAAAGTTAATGCTTCAAATACAAATTTTAATTAATTTAATGTCTGTTTTAGCAATTTTTGATTGAGGGAACAACCAGGGAACACGCAATTTTTACTGTGGCTGATTTTATCTTGTTTTAAAATATCTACTTAAATGTTCCTCCCGTTTACAGGACGATCTTTTAACATGCGCCAAAGAGTATACAAGTAATATCCTCTCAGTGAAACCGAAAAAACACTATGAATGTCAGTACTGCGGGAAGTCGTTCTCCAAGAAAAAGACCAAGGAAAAACATGAAGAAAAACATAATACTCCTCGCACCGAAAAATGTTTACTTTGTAACAAAATCTTCAACTCTGTAGGCAAATTAAAAGTAAGTTTGGTAAATTACGTTCGTACATCTTCCCGTGAACGCACGCAGATTATTCCGACTTTTGACATTTACACGGTTTTTCAGGGCCAGACCACAAAACTTCAGAGGAACATTCCTCATGGTAAGCTTAAAAAAAAATTCTAATAAAATTTTTATGAAAAGTCATTTAAAAAAAAAATATATATTAATCTCAAAATGTAGTAAATCCTTCATTTCTCGGACAAGCAGTCCCTCCACAAACCCCTACCCCTCTCCTACCCAGCCGCTTCCCTTGTCCGCGTCTGGTGCGTATCGCTTCGTTGGTCAAATACGTTTTTATCGCAATTTTTTTTGTCGGGGAGGGGTAAGGGTTTCCGAAGGGATGCTAGTCCGAGAAATTAAAGATTTACTCTATTTTGAGATCATATATATTTTTTTTTAAATGACTTTTTGGTCAAATTTTACTAGGATTTTTTTTAAAGCTTACCATGAGGAATGTTCCTCTGAAGTTTTGCGGTCTGGCCCTGAAACTGTGTATATATATATATAGTTGAATAATTTTAATAGACCCATTTTTGTAAAAATCACCTCAAGGGCGCTGTACAGTAAATAAATATCCCAAAACATCTTGCCGCTACAGAGCACATGGACGGTTGGGATTCTAGTTCCTCGTTTTTATAACAGATAGGAGCTTGATTACCGCTTTTTGAGAAGGGAGTATGGGAGTAGGTGTTCACGGGGCTTATTACCTGCTATTGGCTAGTTTGAGTAATCGCCCGTGTCAATAAAGGTTCTAGCTCTTTAATTTCACAATAATTAGCCGATGGAAGAATTACATGGACAACTCACATCAATAATTTCATAAAAAAAGCAACATTATTGAGTCTTTTTAAAAAAATCAAAAACTTTGTTCCAAAAACGGAAAGAAATCTTATGTATGAAGCCTATGTTAAATATAAAATATGTTATATGCAACAACTATGGGGAACAGGAAACCAAAATGACATAAACAGACTACAACGACAGCAAAATAAAATATTGAAGCTGGTATATGACCTCCCTTATCTAACACTAACTAAAGAACTTTTTCAACTAGAATCTTTAAAATTTATTCATAAGTTAGCCAGTGATATCATTGTAGACAATGAACTAAAACTTTGTAATAAGCATGGACATATTACAAGAATATCAGAACAATATCACATACGACATTCCAAAACAAGACGAGGACAATCAATACTAATAAATCAGGGACTGAAATTATACAATAAACTACCAGACAAAACTAAACAAAAGACTCTGACAAACTTTTCAAAAGATCTAAAAAATATTATTATCAACAGTGTAAAAAACAACATGAATAAAAAATTATATATTATTTTTGTAAAAAAAAACGAAATATGGATGTTTAAACATAGGTAGAATGGTGGCTTCAGAAACCTGTCATGACAGGTCATAAGCCCTAAGACTTCCATATTCTCTTCTCTGGAATGTTTTTTATCTCTGTTGTGATTTCTGAATCTGTATAAACCCTGTACGAGTGAGATCCAATCTTTGTCTACAAACATTTGGCAAACTTAAAATATTGTTGACTTACACAAAAAAGCATCCGCAAACTTGATATGTTTCTTTATTGGTTGATTTGTCTCGTATTTTTCACATTCTAGCAGGAGATTATTGAAATATTTTACTCTTACATAAACATATTTTGCTATATTGGATTTAATCTTGTTTTATTTATTTATACATCAACGGTTCAAAGAACCTTTTACAAAAAAATGATTTACAGAATTAATCACAGCAGTGAACAATAATTATGCAGTACATAATATGAAATATAATAGAATAATTAAAACTAACCAATTTAGTGCATGTAAAATATAAAAATAAAAAAAGTCAAAAGAAACCACATCTCTAAATTAAAGATAACAATTAACATGATAAAATCTTATGTCCTAATTATAAATATAAAAAAGTAAAGTTGAGAATAATTTAAGATAAAAAGAAATTGGTTGGTATTCAACCATAAAAAAGAAAATGAGTGCATAATTAGGACTTAAAAAATAATATGTTTTTCAGAGCAATAAGAAAACTTAAATTATCTAAATAACACCTTTATTTTATCAGTTAAAAACACAAAGAAATTAAAATATTCCAGGAAACAAAGTTAAATTTGATAATATATTCTAAAATAAATCCATTACTTTTCCAAAAAATAATGAGTGAGATCACAATTGAATTGTGTATTAAAAATATTGATTATCTGTTCAAATTTATTTCCATACCTGTGTATCCTGAGTATAGGTGAGTACATTTCACAGTTGGTTCATGAATTGTTACAAAAAAAAATCTTTACTTCTAGTGCACCTACCGGGTATTCAAATTCGAATTAGTTCAAGCAGAGATTGACTGTCAATTATTGATTTCATTATTTGAAATAAGAGTAGGTCAGACAATTCAAGTTATCTCATTTAATTTCTAAGGAAATCATAATTTAAGGATGCTATGGGTATTTTTATAATCCCGTATTTCCTCCAATTTCTCTGATTAATGTCTTTAATCAATTTCAGAATCACGTGATAATGTCTCACTCGTACGGTGAGCCATTGGAATGTCAAATATGTAAGGAATCGTTTCCAGATTTTAAAAAACTAGACCGACACATGGATATTCACCTACCAGAAAATGCCAATCTCAAGTGCAAGAAGTGCCCTCAAGGTAAGATTTTACTTTAATATTTCCATGCGCCTTGTAATTTTTGCTTCTACAAATCTTTGTTTTGGTGGTGAAAAGTTTCAAGTGATAAGTTTCAGTAAAATTTAATTTATGGGAATATTAAGAAATCTAAACACTGGTATTTTTATCATTGAAGCAATAATACACCCGCTTCAAGGGCGTGCGGTGAGGTTTTCGATTAGGGAAGCAATCACTTCGTACTAGGAACGTAGATAAAATATGTGCCTACTACTTACACAGTAATTCGAGTTAAGTGCTTTGGTTTTATTGATCCCAAACTTTCCCAAAACACGGACTTTCCTGGATTCAAACGCAAGATATTAACTGTTTTTTTTCTATGATATATTTTGTAGCCCTTTAATAATAAGGAATATTTTTATTGTTTTTAATATATATTTTTTTTCCTTTTTTTTAAAATTTATTTTTCAAAAATATTTACAAAATAGTCTTAAATTAAAGTCCTGCTGAGTTGCATAGTTACAACTCGTCAGCAGGTTCTTATAAATTACATTGATTATTTACACTTAACCTACATTAACAATAATTTTACTTGAAAAACAATTACAGATTACATTATGAAAAATTAAATCACTCCTTAGACGTTACTACAAAATTATGTCCTAACTTTTGCTGACAACTGTGATTCTAATCAAGCTATATTTTAAGGACTATAGGTTTTTTCGTTAATATAGTTCTTAATTTAAATACGGGTGATTTTTGTAAGTGCCACACCAGAGTATTGTTGTTTTGGTGGGTACTCCTTGTATAGGATATAAAGATAGAAGTCTTCGGTTGTCACTGAGCGCACTGTGCTAATTAAAATAAATATTTTATACAGTCCACTATTTATACAGATCTTTTATTTAGTAGAGATCGACAGCCATAATTTTGTTGAATTGGCTGCAGTACCAGCACACATGTTTCCATTTGTATTTATTAATAATTTTATTTTCAGCTGTTTTCTCTTCAGAGCGGCAGTTCAAGAAACACCTGTGGTTCCACAAACATTGCAAGCGCTTATCCAAAACAACTGAAGAGTTTTGCAGAATCTGCAATAGGGGCTTTATCAATAAGGCGGCTATCATTTCACACTACCGACATTCTCACAAGAACATCAAAATTAAAACTGAGAAAGAAGTCTCCGATGAGAAAGTATATGAAAATGCGATGCCAATTAAAAAAGAAGGGGGTCCGAAGGGAAATATTACCGACGGAATGAAACGTATAAAAATACCGAGTAAAAAATATTTAGATAACAATGGCAAACCGAGTACTTTAAAAACAAATGGGTATGTTTAAATTTTGTAATTTTAGCCAGTGCAATTTAAAACATTCACATCAGTCGAAAGCACTCGTCCTCCATTCACTTACCCGGCTCCTCGAAAACCTGGGTTTGGAGGGAGAGAATTAACTGTTTAAATGCCAGTCAAATTCAGCAGATTTTGGAATGCTTTTGGGAAAAAAAATACCGTCAATTAGAGGTGTGTAGTTTGCGAATGACCCGGTCATACTGACAAGGTGGGAAGCATTGAACTAGAGATACGTTTCTCACATCTCGGTCGTCCACTGGGCGAACGAGAAGAGCGTCGAACTAAACTACTGTATTTACAAGTAATTCAAATAGATCAAGTCAACGAAGGAATCATGTGCTAGAAATACCACGTTGTAAAACAAGGTTAGCACAGAGACATGCATATTTTATAGGCCCAAAGAATTTTAATTCTTTTTTTTCTGATAATATTTCATTGATCCCAAACTTTCAAAATTTTCCTTCTTTTGAAAAACGCGCACTATCCTGGATTCAAACTAAAGATATTAACTCTTCTATGATATATTTTGTTGCCCTTTAATAATAAGGAACATTTTAATGTTTTCTTTATATTTTTTATTTCCTTTCTTAATTACTATAAAACAAAAAACTACCTTCTAATCTTTTACAGAATATTTTATTTTCTCTTTCTTATGTTACACAAAAATATTATACCTGTCTATTTATTATAGGAGCAAAAATTCATTAACATTTCCTGTATAGCCACGAACAGGCTGTGCCTTTGTGGGATTTTTTGTTTACTATTTTTACAGTTAATATGTATTTCATTGCTTTGTAATTATCCTTTATTTTTTTAATACTCTGTTTCACCTCTTATGTATATTGTAAAAACAACAAAAAAAGAAAGAAAAAAAAACTAAATTTGTCTTTTGTATCTAGTTTATTCATAGGCTTTGATTGTGTCCTTATCTCTGGTCAGTGAGTAGATTAGGTACCTACATATACGCTCTATCTGTTGTGGGTACCTTTTTTTTTTTTTAAAAAAAAAAATACTTGAGTTCTGATTGTTTACTCAAATATTAAAATTTTATACCTATTTCCTAAAAGTCGCAAATAACTTGTTACAAGCATTTCATTTATTTATTTGTTTTGTATTTTCCAGGTTACTCCAAAAGATAAGAAGATTGAAAAGAGGCTTGGGCTCTGCAGAAACGATCACCGAACGAAAATTTGAATGCGTTACTTGCAAATTCAGATTTAAACGGAAGGATCATCTCAAAAGACATATGAGTGTTAAACACAAATTAAAATTACCCAAGGAGCCTTGTGAAAAGGCTAGTGAATCATGAACTGCATATGTTCACAATTTATGGTACAATTTTTCTAGAACAATGGTTCTCACTTCTCGGTTCTCGTTCTGGAGCACATCTAATCCACAAAATGTAGATTTAAGTTCGGTGAATCGACTTTTCATAATAAAATATTGGAAGGTTTGTGTTTTAAAATGAAAAATATTTTTATATCAATTTCACAATGAAATAAAACAACTTTGGAAATTGAATAGTCTTCATGTAAAATGTTGTGACAAGTACCTATGCATAGTAATATTAATATGACTAATTAAGAAAATCGTGTTGTTCAAATATCGGATATAATCAACCTTATTGTATTTTAAACGAATTGTGAAAAAATCCAAATATACTGTTCAAAAATTTTAGGTTAAAATTCAGACCCAACTGCATCACATCATTTTAAAAATAATAATTAAATACAGGTCAGTATTTTTAAAATTCAAAGTTTACTCCATGACATCTTTTGCCTAAATATCATAACCGTCAAAAGCAGTATTTTACAGGAGAATATGTTTTCTTGTTAATTATTAAGGAATATACTTGGAGAACCAAGTTTTGTCTTGAATATCCAGAGTTTGATTTTCAAAGTGTTCTCCTTGTCGATTTCATAACTAAAATTGAAGTCCGAGAACGGACGCAGCAGCCTCCTGTAACGAGCGTCTCGAGGATGCGACAGTGGACCTGACTTGGTCATGTGCTGTGCATGTCTCAGGAGAACCTAAACCCAAGTTGCCTCTTCTTTACACCTGCGGGCTCTCCTGGAAGCCCGTCGATGACGATCTTTTAACTTTAGTCGGTGGGATTGACGTGGGAAGAGGCGAGAGTGCTGGCTGACTTGGAGGCGTCTAGTGATGTCCACATTCTCCACTTCGAAGTGGATGTGGAAAATAAGAAGAAGAATCCTTGTTGATTGAGAGGAAGAGATGTGTTCTCTTGTAAATTACTGTTTTTGTTGGTTACAATGTTTGTTGCTTACAATTTTTGTTGGATCGTGGCTCTATATATTGTACAGGTCAGAATTTTAAAGTTCAAGTTCAAACCTTACTCTTTTTTAAAACAAATTGTTAAAAAAATTAAAGAAACATGTCAGAATTTTTAAGTTTAATTTCACACAATTACTCTATGATTCTTATTCACAGAGGTGGGGGTCAGTGCTATGCAAGCTCCCGATATCACTGCCACCTGTGAAGATCTATTGTGACTGGTCCCCGTTCCATAGTTCATAATTCTCGCCCTCCCTCCAAACCCAGGTCTATAAAGAAGGCGAGAGTTTTCATTTAGCTAAATCTCCTCAAAGCCCAGATCCGTAAAGTATCAGGCTATTAGGTAGGGGGCGAGCTCTTTAACATCCTCAGGTTTAACCAGTGGTCCCCCGAGGACGAGGCTCCTTTTATGATGTAAAGCATCACATTCACACAGAATATGTATAGGTGTTTCCTCATCTACACTGCAGAACCTACATCTAGAAATTTCGGAAAGGTTTATTCCAGCAAGGTGTTTGTTCAATCTACAGTGCCCTGGGGTAGTATTCCAAATGCGGCTGTATTATCTCGTGTATTTGTATACAAATTACACGAGAAAAACTGTTCTCTCAAGCCGCGAGAGCGGTTCAGAATAGCACCCCTGGGCGGGCTTAAGTGATAACCCTTACTTGATGAGTCTGATCTTTATTATGTTGAAAGCAAACCTTTGCGAGTACCCTTTTATCAGTTCCTTCGCATGGTGCTAACCAGGTACTTTTTGCCAGAGCATTCCGCTCTGCTTTCTGGCCCATGACCTCTATGATACATTTTTCAAAAGTTAATAGTCACATCACTGCTAACTGTTAAATATGGGTTGTCAGTATATTTTGAATTGTGGAATTCAATAAATAATATACTTCATAGTCTCTCAAATGTCGGGGGAGCATTAAAAAGGTATGGTCTAATTTAAAATATTTATTGACAGTTCTTGATGGAATTCCATTGTAATGATGTAATTACTTCAATTTACATATAAGTTACTAATTAAAAATGGTTAGTCGAACAAATAAGTGGAAGTGTACTAAGTATTTTTAATTAGTAACTTATATTTTTTCTTTTTATATATCCATGTTTCAATATTGTTTTTTATTTTTGTATATGAGGTGTGTTCAGAAAATAATGAGAAATTTTACATTTTACGGGTTTGGAGAGTCGAATTGTAAATTTTGAAAATTATGTTGGTATACATGCCCCTGAAGTATGCTAAAATTTTCAGATGTATTCATTGTTTACTTTGTCTGTGGCAGCCATAGCGAATATCAAGACAGTATACTTATTTGATCTACCGACATGACAATATGTGTTTTCATTGCGTCATCTAAGACGTCATCAAATGTGCTATAAATTTACTCCGCATTCAATGCTACTTTGAAATTGAAGTATTTCTCTTTCGTATTTGAAATTGGCTTCTGTAAAAAAGTAGCCATTTCAAAACGATTTAAAATTGAAATAAATCTCAATTAATGCAAAAAGTGCTCGCTTGAACATGATTTATTGATTAACATGATTTCCCAAGGTGACATTCTTAATTTTTCGCCTATCTGTATCTACCTCCGTATTACAAAGCCAGCTCCATCGACATGTCTATATTTTCTACAAATCTCAAAGGTCATGTGGTCTTACGCATGCGCTCTAATTACCCCGAATTTTCAACTTCATCGCTAGATGGCGCCGTACATAAGTGACATTTAAAAATTTACCAATTTTTCTTTTGTATTTTAAATAGGCTTTTAACCTTTCCCTCACTAAGCATCCAAAAATTACACATGATCCGAACGGGGGGACCAAACGACGGATGGCCTACTTGTATATGGCGTCAGGAGAATAAAACGTTGGAAGTTTTTATGACCGTGCAATTCATTCATATTTTCGCGTACACATATTTTACACATTCGTGTATTTTATTCATTTTTGTTAGTTTACCGAATGCTTATGTATATAAAGTGAAATTGACCCTTGTATTATTTACGTCTTTTTTGTTTTAATATTTAAAAAAAAAAACAACTATTTCAAAATTTAAAAACAAAAACAGGAGAATGCTACTTTTTTTTAATTTCACGATTACAAAAAATATACGGCAAATAGCTTTAATAATACTTGAGTTATCGAATTAAAATCTGTCTACGGGGGATTCGAAGACCCCTTTGGTCCGGCTAGGTTACGAAAAAAAGCATCCACTTCAAAATGACTTAAAATTTAAGTAAATCCTAATTAAAGCAAAAATTGCTCGGTGGAACAACATTTTTGTCACTTTGAATGCGTAAATAAGTGTACCTACCCAAAGCATGAAGATTCGGGGTCAGTAGCGTATCTTCGCAATCGCTCGGGAGAATTCATCTTCAACTTTTTCTGCACGGTGAAGGCATGACTTCTGTATCTTCCGATTTTAATTCCCCCCATCGCATCCCATCATCTCTGTTTATATTGTCAGGGTGTTTTTAATCATAATCGCTTCTTTTATCAATTGAGTAGTCTCTCTAAGATTATCGGCTCGAAGGAAAACTTATGTCCCGTTTCTGCCGAAGCGACACAGATTTCAAATTGACAAGCTGTATACAGCAACGACTGTACCGTGGTACAAATCTTTAGTACATAACGTTGCACATGTATCCACACAAATTACACCAACCCTGATGATGGACGCTGTAAAGCAATCCGAAACATCGGGAATCTAAGAAACTGAATAATTAAAACTAATACTCTTATAAGAACACAAATTCTGTGCCATATTCTCTTGATATCAAAGAAAAACCTAGAAAAAAAATTGACTTGCAAATGACTAAAAATGTACGTTTAGTTCACAAATTAGTAATTCATGAAAGAAAAAGGCCGGTCACCGGCAGCTCACTCAAAGAAGATCGAATGGAAGAATTGAAGGAATTTGGATTTTCAAACATAGTCAGAAGTGTGAATGCTACACAGCGTGTAAAATGACCAATTAGGCTAGCCAATTACGGGTCATAAGCCCTGTAAGTAACTAGATTCCTATATCTCTTCTCAAAAATATTCTTATCTCTTTTGTGATGTGTTCAATAAATGTTCAGTCATAAAAATATCACAAATAATGTTTATTTTATCTCCTGTACAATGTACAAAATGTTGGATATGATAAGTAGACTGTTAACCATCAATATTTAAAAATTGTTCCGGCTTTTAAGAACTCTGTATCTTTTTACCATACTCTTTTATAAAAACATCTTTGGTTTGAAGATGGGAAATTGTACAAAAATTAAAACTAGGTAAATCATGTACATTATTGTTTATAAATGTTAAATAAAAATATTTATGTTCATAAACTTTTTTTAATTGTTTCTGCTTGCATTTATTTATTCCAACCCGTAAAATGGAAAAAGATTTATAATACAGGATGTTCTTAAAACCCTGTCACATCCGAAACCACGATGATCAGTATGAGCAAGAAGACATATTGGCACATTAAAATATTTTTTTAGAACGACTAAAATCTTGAAAAATAAAATATTAAAAAAAAACAAATGGTTGTTTACTTCTGCATGGGAGAAACGAGGCGGGGGAGTCTGATACACCGTCAACCGCGCGATTGCACGATCGAGGCGAATGTGTTGTATGACAGGTGCAAACTCTCGCCCTCTACACAGTAGCTAGGCTCTTCAAAGACTTGGGCTTGGAGGGCGAGAATTTATGTCACAATAGATCTTCACAGGTCGTAGTTATGTCAGGAGATTATATACAACTGACCCCAAAAAAATTATACGTGCACTGATGTTGAGATCCTACTCGAGACTAGCATTATTGACAAAATCAAGAAAGGGGAGCTGCGTTGGTTTGGACATGTTGACAAATCCAACAAATACTTGAAGATGGACATGTCAAGAGTTGAAATGATCGGCTTGCGTGCATGAGAAGATGTATAAATGTAGAGGAACCCAGGTCTTGATGCAAAGACAGAGTGATATGGCGTTGTATGGTTATATCCTCTCCCTCCCCTATGTAAAAACGGTGTGATCGTTTGTTTATTTGTTGCTACAAATTAAACCAAAACAGCCAATAGTAATTCCTTCTTCGTCTAGGTCTTGTGACAGTGGGCTCTCCTGGGATGATGACATCCAGCTATTCTTTCATTTTTTTAGCGGCCTTCCAGGTAGTCTTCTGCTTCAGGGGTTTTCAGACTTAATGATTTTCGCAAGCCCCAAAATGGTCCCCTCAAAAGCGCCTTCTGCTTCTTTCCCAATAGTAATTCCAATTCCGATAGTGGGGTCGCAGCGCCAGTGCCGGCGGTGGAAGTGATGACAAATACGCAAAACACTAATGAATATGGGGGAAAAAAATTGACATAAAATGTTACCATCATCGAACATTACCAATCTGAGGGTTGAAAAACATAGGTTCTGCTGTAATTAGGTTTTTCTGTCTCATTTTATTTTTCACTGTCTTGTAAAAATTGTCTAATGTAGGATAAAAAAATACTGTCGCTCGCAAATAAGGTTACCAACACTATATTATCATAGATCTATAAATATGCACTACTTGCTAGAATCGTAGTATTCATATCTATTTTGCTAATGGAGTCGCGGTTACGAATCCTCAATGCGTTCAGTATAAAGAATTTAACAAATCCATGTGCCCCACATATTCTTTACTTTTAGTACTGAAAAGGGGATAGTTCTTGCTCTGCAGAATGTAAAAAGAACAACGAAAAAATCAAATTTTTACCCATTTCACATAACATATGATCTCAAAAAACAGGATTTAGGGTAAAAATAAAGAGTTCTTTATTGTTGTCAAATACAGGACTTCTGTAAAATATAGGACAGTTGACCACCTTTCAAAGACTCAAATATTTTTTTTATACGCAGCGCCATTACATCAAAAATAAAAATTTAACATTTTTGTTCCAGTCTGCTATTTCTATCAAAGAACAAAAATCAGGATCATCGGTCGGTCTTGCTTTTTCGCTGACATAAAAAAAACATAACCCCTTTTTCCACATAAAAACTTGCATTGAGATATAGCCTTAAAGTAGGTAAGTATATAGGCTTTTATTTATGATTTTATCTTCGATGCGAATATTGATGGATGCAGAAAACGAGGAAGGCCGAGAAAGACATGGCACGATCAAGTCCATCAAATACTTGAAGATGGATATGTCAAAAGCAGGAATAATCGGCATGCGTGCATGAGAATATGCATGAATGTAGAGGAAGTGAGGTCTGTATGCAAAGATCGAGTGATATGGCGTTTTATCTTCTCTGCCTACCCCTATACGGAAATGGCGTGATGGTTTGTTTGTTTGTAAATAAGTTTAAATGGGCTTTGTCAGTGTGGTTGGAAATGTAAAATATTTTACAGGATTATTATAACGGAATTTGAAAAAGTAGGTAATTATCTTTTCTACTAAATCTGAATTTTTCATTATCTTTTTTCTAAGGTACCTACCTACATTCTTTTTCGATTTCGAGGTGCGCACCACAGACTACGTGCGCACTAGCCGTTAACCCATTTCCTCAGAAGCATAACAAACCGAACAAACCTGACAGCTGTCACAGACGCAATTCACGTGTGCTTTTGAGGTTATATTCTCAACTTTTACAAACTATAAATAAATAAATCAGAATCTTTGAAAAATGGATGAAAATGATACCACAAACATTGGTTTAGTATCGTGTGTACGTTTTGTGCGGCGTAATGTAGCCAAAGCTATCCCAGAAAAGGCACGTAGAAATAATTGTTCGCAAGTTTTTTATTATTTAGAATTGTATGTTTTTTACTTATATTTTAATCGCATTTACAGGTTCAATTAACAGAAGATGAATTACAATCAATAATTACACAAACAGCTGAAGAATTAAGGTATATCAATTCTTTTTTTCTCCGAATTGTCTTTATTTATCTGATGAAACGAGTGTTGTGCGGACTGGACTTCTCACGCCTTCATTTATGAATTTTACGATTAGGATTATTGTTAGAATTAATTTAATTTCTTGTAAAAACATCCATTTGTGATTTGCTTTTGAAAACCTATTATTCAATATTGAAACTTTAATATTTTTATAAATAACTTTGAATGTTTGTTTATCAGGATAAACGATGGGGCAAATAGTGACTCAGAAAATGATGAAGCCCCTACTCAGCCGGATGCCTTAAATCCAGGAAATCCAAACGATGAATTTAACTTTGAAAATTACGACGTGGATAATGGTATAATTGAGAACCTTTCTTGAACAATTTACACTTGGTTTAACATATTACAACAGAGATGAAGAACATTCTAGAGAAGAGAATACAGAAGTCTAGGCAGCTTATGACCTGTCATTGGCTGGTTTGAGTGGCCACTTTACACTATGTACCATTCACAATTCTGCCTATATTTGAACATCCACACTTAATTTTTTTGCAGACAAGGTCTGGATTCAACTCCCTAAGGAGTTGTTAATACAGGGAGTTGAATCCAGTCCTTGTCTACAAAAATTTGGACAAACTTAAAATATTGTTGATAAATCCACCTGGTCCACGAAGAAGTATAAAAACTGAAGAAAAAAAAACGGCGTTGCCTAGTATGGAGGTGAAATAATTCAATCGGATGAATCTCACCCGCATAAATAGTGGTTTCAGTTCTTTAACTTCACAAACATCAACAGATGAAAGAATTGAAGGAGTCTGGATGTTCAAATATAGGCAGAATGGTGAATGTTACACGGTGTTTAAAGTGGCCACTTAAACCAGCCAATTACAGGTCTTAAGCTGCCTAGACTTTTATATTCTCTTCTCTAAAATGTTCTTCATCTCTGTTGTAATATGTTAATATTAACAGCTCACTAGAGAGTTGAATCCAGTCCTTGCCTACAAAAATTTGGACAAACTCAAAATATTGTTTACGCTTGGTTGCTTACAGAATTTCAAATTTCTGTCCGTCACTTTCTGTACAGCGGAACCTCTAGTATGTTATCTAAAAAATCTATCATCTAAAAAAAAAGTCGAAGACTGTATCGAATTTTTTATCTTCGACTGTATGATAAGAATAATATTTTAAATGTGGTCCAAACAAGATACTAATAATATTAATTGAATTCTTACGTAAATATGTGTGAAACAAAGGAAATCAACTCTAGTAATTTTATTATTAATCGCAAAACCGGCTCGAAAAACCCTAAATTTAAATATAGGCTAAATGGTGTAGATTTCAAAACTGTGAAACAACAAAAAGACCATGGAATAACAATAACAGATGATTGAAAATGGGAATGTCACATAATAAACATAACAAAAAAATTAAATTAAATTATTTACTTGATAAAAAAAGCCTTCTCATATATAACACCCAATATGCTACTAAAAATATACAAAACATATATCAGACCTACTCTCGAATACAGGTTTCAGATATGGAATCCTTATTTTGTTAAGGATATCAACTTGTTGGAAAGAGTCCAAAGACGAGCTACAAAGTTGTCGCCGACCCTAAAACGGCTTCCATATGTGGAGATACTGGAAACTCTCGGTCTCACAACGCTGCAGGAACGGCGAGAAAGGGGTGACCTGATAGAGACATACAAAATACTCAACAGTCACTATAGCTGCCCAAATTTGGATCCCATGTTCAAGCTTAAACAAGATGCTCGTCTTCTGGAGAAAACGAGATTCAATCTAAATCCACGGAAGCATTTCCTGAGCAATGGGGTTGTTGATGGTTGGAGTAAGCTGCCACAAGAGCTGATCTCAATGTGTAGTCTCAATGGTTTAAAAATGGACTAGATTTGTTTTCGAAAAAGTTAAAGTGCGCCAACAACTAACTTTCGTTTAAATAGATTTAAGCATATCAGCTAAGCTGCTCGCTCAAAATTAATAATAATATTAAAACTCAAAATTGCCTTCGTGATTCAAATACAGACTAATAATAGATCAATGCAATCTAATTATTTATTTATGTATGTCTGTAAAGTTTTTACTTGTTACTTGGAACGATTTTGAAGAAATATGTATATTATAATAAGAAATATTATAAGGTCTTGTTATGTTATGTCTCATCCTGTTAGTGTATTCATTATGTGCTTTATCAGGTTGGTTTTAAATTTGTCTCCAATGTAATTTTTTAAATAGTATGGTAAGTTGTTTTAGTGTTCATTGAGTAGTATTTTTTACGGTCCTGCGTTTGTCTTTGCTTTTTTAATGTTTTATTTGTTAGCTCCCACAGGAATAGATTTATGATGAATATAGAGGTTCTGCTGTATAAATTATGTAATATAGTAATAGGAAAACTTTTAAGTAAACTAGTAAGTTGTGTTTATTAATTATATATGTATATTTTTATTACAGTGAATCCATCTTCAGTCTTTGGGATCGGCTCATTAGCTACATTCACAAATGAAGGAGACTTGGAGGGTGTGCATATAAATGTAAGCTGATATATTTGTGTATTTTATAGATAATACAGTTCTGTGTGTGAAATAGAACCAGAACACTGGACTAGTGTTTTCGACTCGATGGCTACTCTCGAGTAAAAATCCTAAAAGGGGAAATTGAGTGGGAATAAGTCGGCCTCATATTGCAGTGGTTGGCCCATTCACCTACATACTATGTTTGAGGTCTCAGGTTCAATTCTCGGCTAAGATTATTGAGAATAGAACAATAGAAAAGACTTTCAATGCATATCGACAGTGAAAGGCAAAAATTCCTAAGCAACATGTTGCCAACATTACAGAAGAGCGAATCATTTTTCTTTTGTTGATTAGATTAAAAAATCGTATATTTTAATTTTTTATTTAAATTACCTAGGAAACACACATAGTAGGTGATATGAGATTTTTATTACTAATTAAAAAGACTTTAATTGGCTCTTCTGTAAAGTTGCTACATGTCACTTCGGAATTTTCAAATTTCCATCGTAAATATAATTATACTCTAACATTTGAGACATGTTCCTCTTAGATTAGAATTTTAAGGGCATTGTTATTTATTGAACTTGTCAAAATCTCTATATAAGTAATCAATAATTACAAAGTTTAGGCGGCACAAAATTCTGGTGTCTGTCAGTATTCTGTTTTTGCCTTTGGTAGAAGAAGTATGTATAATGAATGACCTCTGAGATAGCGGTTTTCATTCATAGTGAACATTGATTTCAACTCGAGTACATTATGTTGCTCAGTTGAGATTTTGAAAGTTTCAATCAAGTCACCACGCTGCGTCCGCTCTTCCAGTGAACTTAACCCGAGCTCCCTTCAGCGGTCCTCATATGATTTATTTCTTAGAGAAACTACCATTTTAGTTGCTCTTCTCTGGACTTTCTCCAACAACTCTGTCTTTTTTTAAATATGGACTCCAGATTTGGTAGGCATATTTTACCACCATTAATCAAAGATTGATTTTTTCCCAGACGGAGGACCCTGACAGTGATGAAGAAGATGATATTATCAAACCTTCTGATAATTTGGTTCTGGTTGGTCACGTACAAGGGGATGCCAGTGTGCTGGAAGTATATGGTAAGAGACGGATTATTTAGTTCAGATTGAACGCAAACAGGGGGTGTCCAAAATGCTCACTTTCGTATACTTGACATTCCATTTTGATGGCTTGTAATATGTGTAACGTAAAAGCAAACACAATATCAAGATATTTAAGATAAGAGTTTATTACCTTTAAGGGCAGAACAGAAAATTTTCTTTCGAATGTACTATGAATGAAAATATATTATTTGTAATATATACGTCATGTATTAATTAATTCATATTGTGGATATTTTTCAGTTTACAATGAAGGGGAGGGTTCTTTATACGTTCACCACGATACTTTACTACCGAGCTTCCCTCTCTGCATTGAGTGGCTTAACAGAGACCCAGCTAGTGATCAACCAGGTATTTATTATTATTAAGTATTATTTTATATTAATTAAGTATTATTAATTGTTCAAGCCTCTGATAGAATGTGTCATTAGTAGATTCGACTTTATTCTCAGTTGCAGGGTGCACACTTACTATTGATATGTTGAAGAATCTACTTTTCATTTGCATTCGCTTAACCCACAATCTCTTGTTTGTTGGTTTAAATCCAATGATGCAGCCTGTAACCGACCCGTTACAGGGGGGGGTGGTGGCGGCTTGGTCTCCCTGGTTCCTCTCAATCAGCCCACCCGGCGTAAACGGGAGGCCTAGGAGCCCGGCGCTCCGAGAGAGCACTGGCCGCTAAGTCAACCTCAATAGTCCTGAAAAGGACTTTCGTCGTAGGGCGGAGGCGTCAAATCAAAACACACAACTCAAGTGTCTGGAGTGAAATGACTGTTTATTACAAAATGTACTCCTTATAAAGCGCTGAGGGTATACTTCCCGCTGCCCGCGACGCGGCCGCCGCCGAGGAGTGGGGGTACAGGAGACCACTCGTTTGGCTCCCCCCACGCCAACTCTGCCCAATGGCCGGCAACGTAAATAGCGGTGCTCGCCCGCGCGCGTGTTTAATCGACAGTATACCATGCAATGAAAAACATACAAATACACAGTGAACATAATATAATAAACATATACAAAAATAAATGAAATCAACATAAAAATATCCAATGAAATCCTATTCTATATTTTCCTCGGTATAGCCAACACCGAACCCGAAAATGGAACAAATCGCTTTATTGTGGATTCAGCACTTGGCTTTGACATATACCGAGGCCATATACTATTTAGTATTAACATAAAACAAATCATTAACATACACGAGACTATAATAATATAAATGGTGGCTTTTACTTCAACTCCAGCGCGTCCAAAATATAGCCCTTCGTCTTTCTACTGACGACAAATGCCACTCCAAACTCACGGTGTCTTTCGTTTCCGCAGTGCAGTACTGTGTGTGTTCTCATGTCATTCATTTTGGGTCCTGTCCACTAGGTGAGACTTGAATTGCTCTCACATCTATTACATATTTTGCCATTTGTCTGGTCGACTCTCTTTGAGCTCCGCTTCTATACAAACTATGTACTTTCCATGTTGCGAATCTTAAGTCCATTATTTCCTTTTCCTGGCCGTTTCAGAGGTTCAGTAGCAGTTCAAGACTCTGTATTTGGTTTCATAATAACGGTGTTTTACAGGAAGAATGTATTAGCCTCTCCTCAAGTTTTTCTGTTACGGTTTTCTTTCCCTTAGCTGGTTTGGTTTCAATTTTGTGGCGCCGAAACCATTGCCCTCTCTCTATTGGCTGTGACCTATACAGATCACATTTCCAGGATTTGCAACAAGGACGCTAGAGAGTAGTACTCAATGGTAGTGTTGCTGATGTTAAACAGCATGGCATTTTTCGGCATTTCTTGACACCTGCCCATCCAGCAAAATAGGTATCACCGGGACCCAACCAATCTTTACAACCCCTGTACGTGGATATACTACGTGTACATAAATAAATAATTACACCTTTCTTGTTGTTATTTTTTCTTATTTTCTGATGTGATGCATTTTGACAGGCAACATGTGCGCAATCGGCAGTATGGATCCGGTCATTCAAGTTTGGGACTTAGACATACTGGATTGCTTGGAACCAGCCTATAAACTTGGTAAAAAGAAAAATAAAAAAAAGGGTATCAAAAGCGTCGGACATAAAGATGCCGTTCTAGACCTTGCTTGGAATCAAAATTTTGAGTAAGTTCTTGTTATCACCCATGCATAGTACAATCTTTGATAATTAAAAATTAGTGAAACCTTCCTGCAACTTTGTAACGGTTTTTATACAAATTATGTTTCTATTTATCCATACTTTTTTATGGTTGATAAATTGTTTTGTTCCAGCCACGTGTTAGCAAGCGGCTCTGTCGATCAAACAGTTTTACTTTGGGATATAGACCAAGGGACACCACACACCAAGCTTTCTGTTTTCCAAGATAAGGTATGATTTTTTTCGCTTGATGTTGCACCTAAGCGATAAAGAAAATGAAGTACAATCCATACATTTATTATAAAAAGTAAAAAATAAATAAATATGTCTTGTTTTATATTTGTCATGTTGAAACTTGTTTACTTGTAACTAGGTACAAAGTGTCGAGTGGCATCCCCTTGAATCCCAAAGTCTGCTGTCGGGATGTTGTGATGGGTATGTTCGAGTATCAGACTGCCGCCGGACTGACGCACACAAAACTTGGACTATTGGATCTGAAGTTGAAAAAGTTTGCTGGGATATATTGAAACCATTTTGTTTTGCGGTAAATTTCTTATTTTAGTGTTATCTACATTACTGTAACGTACGCGTTCCTACGACTGCGCTAGTTCGTCACAGTCAGGCTTCACGTCGTAAACTGGAGGCCGCCCTCCCAAGCAGACCCAAAAGGCAAAGCTAAAAGGTCAGAGCGCGACTGCACAAACTACAAGTAAACCTCAATAGCCCTGAAAAGGACTTTCTATCCAGTCCATGGGGTTCAGAGAGGCGAACTTAGTCAGCGACAGAGCGGAGCGAAGACCGGGGATCGGGAGCACATACAGGGCAGAGAGACGGAATAAAACACGATGTTCACTGTTTAGCGGCTGGAGCTCAACTGATTTAATAATTTTAAAAACACACCTTAGGGTCGCGTGTCGAGCTTTTTTCAGACAAGAGTTTGAGAACATTGATATCGACATTAGGAAGAATTTATATTAAAAATAGTTTAGATATTTATTCTTATTGAAAGCAACTCCTTTTGGACTCTGTTTAGAATCTCTGCCTTTGAGCGGCGATCTTGGGATATTCTGCTGTCCTAATATATAAGTCCTTCACGCCTTAAATTAAAATTAAACACTACCTCCTTCACATCCAACACCAGAAAAAACTTCCTAGCCTGCCGAGTAGTGGAGCCTTCCCGGGAAAGTGATTGATGCACGCTCAGTTAATGCGTTGATGAACTCGCACATTTTTTATGTTTTCCATTTATATATTAAATCACAGTGCATTAGATGTACCCGCATTAGCTTTATGCCGCTGATGTATATAATCAAAATAATTATAAAGTAGAACAGTCAGACGACCGTTCTTAGAAAAATCACACTGTATTTCATCAAATTATGTACATTTTCTATTTTTTTCAGGCTAGCTCAATTGATGGTAAAGTGAGCTACTTTGACTGCCGGCAAGATGAACCTCTATGGACAATAAAAGCACACGAGGGCGAAGTTACAGGTATTTATTTCTGCTTTGCTGTCCGAGTGTTCCTGTTATTAGTGGCGTCCGTCTACTCCCAACTGAAGAAATGTCTCAGTCGGATATAAAAAAATTGACTTTTTTGATCTTCTTGTTGTTTGACAATCGCGATGGTAATCTTCCCCTTCAGGGAGGGTAACCTTCCTTTTTTTATCCTCAATCCATCAGTGCTTAAAATCTTCTTGGATTTTCTCTGACCACTTGACTACCCGGTGTGTATAGATCATGGTAAATTCAATAAAAAAATATTTATAATAATAAAAATACTTATTTAGTTTTATTCCTCTTTTATTTATAATTTTTACCAGTGACCGCATTTTGTCATGATGTTTAAAGTGAATTTCCACAATTTTCAAGCATTGTTCGAGTGTAAAGCGTTCTATTATTCATTAGTTTGACAAGAGACAGTATTACCAATCAAAAAATGTTTTTTTTTTTCCTTTATTAGGGCTTCTACCAAAACATGATAACATCGGCCAAAAACAAGTTACATTAATTAACAATAAACATAAGAACAACACAAACAGAAAGGAATAACAATATAGATACAAACAATAGACAACAAAAATATGTGTACAATTGCGATTGTGCTATTCTTTTTTTAAATAATTAAATATATTTAGCGGAGAGCAAAGTACTTGAATAAAAATTATCAGGTTGCCAACACTGGAATGCCTTTTTCAGTTGGCAAACCTAATACGAATCTAACTTCACTCCTTACGAGGTTCTATATTTACTTCGCATAAAACTTTATATTTTTTCTTTTCTTTATGAACACCTCACTGGGCATAAGTTGAGGCATTCATTTACATCATTTTTATATTATGTTCTAGTACATAATAAATAAATATAATTTAATAAATAACACTGTGTGGATATAAACATAAAATATAAATAGCAGACATGCAACAATAATTCCGAGTTCAAATAGACTACTGTTTTGGTTCGGTGGCCATCTCGAGGCAGTTCTCGGACCCAAATCCTGAAGCCATTTTTTAACAAATAATTTGAATTTCTGTTTATTTATATTTAATTTTTAATCGTGAGGTATAGTGTTGTAAATTTTGGAAGCAACGTACATATGACTCCTCTGACCAAATGATGTATTATATTTGCTCCCACCATTTGACATGACACTTAAAAAGACATCGCTTGCGATATTTCTTATCTATCTTTCGGCTTACCTGCAGGCAGGACCCTTGGCCAGTTTTAACTATATTGTTTATTTCTTTTGATAAATTTTATTGTGATATTGGGTGTAATTTCTAGTAATAAATATTTCAAATCTAATCCGTGTTAATCTTTATAATCCGCACTCGCAAATCAATATCATATAATACCATTGACTTCTCAAACTTTGACACTACTTTAATAACAACCGATTAAATTGTATTTTTTAGGTCTTATTCTGAGTTCTCAATGCCCTGGACTTATGGTAACATTATCAAGTGAAGGAAGTATGAAAACATGGGACATTTCTGAGTGAGTATGATTTGCTATTAGGACAATTCACAGTTTGGCACAACCTTAGGTTCCTTCACAAACGGGTCTTGGGTTCAATTTCTAACAGGGTTCGAACTAGGTTAGGATTTAAAAGGGTAAAAATACTGAAATATTTTATAGCCCCCTGGCCGGCACATAAAGTCTTTATTATCTAAACTCCGGCTAGTCAGAACATGAATATTAAAACATTGTATTGTACTTATATGTGAAATATAGATTTTGAAGGTCGTTTAAACTGCAATTGTATTTCATTGTTCCTGAACTGGGACCTGAATGTGAGACTGACTCATATACTCAGCCATTGGAATTCCAATGCATTGCCCCATGCACCACTGGGTGCAGATAGTAAGATGATAAATTTGATATATACTTGTGATAAAGAACCAATTGCAGGGGAAAAAGTTAAATAAAGAAACATTTAACCTTAAATATATATTTATTTTTTTACACCATTATCATTTTTCTATACTTTAACTTTTGAGACACTTCACCATCATCAGGACTTATTTATTTAACACTTTATGTACATATATAATTTAAATGCATATAAGGGTGGGCGTATTGCCTTAAGGCAATTTCTTCTTACCTACCCAAACCGTTCAATTTGTGAAAATTACAAATACATGGACATATTCTAGGTAATTATGCAGAATATTATAAGAATATTTCATAGTCCCTGGACTGGTACCTGAAGCCTAAGACTGATCACATTACCTTCATGTAACAAATTGATTGAAATATGCTGCGATTGGAGTACCAATCCAGTTCCCTATGCACCATTAGGTGCGGAAAGGGAATGATGATTATGATGAAGATCCATCTCTGAACCATCTCAAAGAAGGAACTTCTCTAACATTAGGGGGTAGATTATTTCACAATCGAGCAGCTACTACTGTGAAAGAGGAGGCGAGAAAATTAGAGCGGTGAAAGGGTATTAAATGGGTTCTCTCGTTGTTACTAGAGCGAAGAGATAGTCCGTGTTGTGATAGAGGTTGGAAGAGCTCTCTCAGATAAACAGGTGAAGTGGGATTATTCAAAATATTGTGAATAAGTGATAGAATGTAAATATTTCTCGGGACTTGAACCCGGTCGACGTATAACTCAAAAGTTAAAGCGGTTTATACAAATTTATAAATAAACAAGTGTTAAATATTTTTTTCTCATTAGTCAAAAAGGGGAAAACAAGCTGTTTTATCTAACTTTGTCTATTTTCACTAAAACGCAACAAGTATTCATTCAACTTTAGACTTTTTTGTACAACCGGTCCTAAGTATACTATGCCTTTGTTTGTTTCAGTACTCCTACACTAGTAGCAGAGAAAGCTTTGGCCATAGGAGCCGCGCAGTGTCTCTCCGTTTGCCCTGAGAATCCATTTGTTTTTGCCGCTGGGGGAGATTTCAAAGCTAAGAACTTCGGAGTTTGGGATGTTACTAGTATGGATGTGGGTAAGTCATTGCAAACAAGTTTACAATAACTAAGCAACAAATACTCTGATTTAGTTGTGATATACTTTGTACAAAATTTGATAAAAATATGAACCAATGTGCCGCTTACACAGCCGTTAAAACCGTGTCTCTCTTTTATGAAATGTGGCTATACTGGCCATCATTAGCAAAAAGGCAGCTATTGCAAAAGTCGTATTTTGAGATATGACACTTTTTAATATATATCAACTTTATGCAAATTATTGAGAACTGTAAATAATCATGAGTAAAAACGCAGCATGTCAATTGTTTCTAAAGCATAAAATCTGTGTGTGTCATATCTACACTGAGTTTTTGCTTATGAATCTCTACATACTCTATACCTGACTGGCCCCGCAGTGCAACAAAACCATAGGTTGTGGGTTCAATCCTCATCTTGGGCAAAGAATAGGAATTTTTTCTTCATTGTCTTTGTGGTGAATTAATTATTTAAAACAAAAACAAACAAAACACCAGAATTGATAAAATATACATATTTATATGTACATTTTAAAACTACATAAATATTTAAAATGTATCTTTTTTGGGTGATCCTGCGTAAGCTGCCCCTCAGTTTACCCTGAAGATGGCTCCTGCAATGGTAGCCGAAACATCGGAACGAACCAACTTACACGGGATCACCCAAAAAAGATAGATATTGATGATGATACTGACCGTGAAAACTACGCACCTATTTACATAAAAATTACTTGTACAAAAAGTCCATTCTTCTATTTTTTTAATCTAAAATGAACCATAAAGTTCACTTCCACTAAAGTCATTGTAGTTGTGCAAATAATTTACAATAATTAAGTACAGTCAAACTTAGTTATTACAAGGAAGATGGGACCAACTGAATGTGCTCGTTATAAGCATTACTTGTTATAACCAGAGGTTAAAAAAAATCAAAAATTGTTCAGTTTACAACTCCTCAATACATATTTCTTTTATGTCTGCATTTTGTTCGCATATTAATAATTCTTACCTTTTTTTCAGTAAAAGAAAGATTTGGTTCCAGACAACTCTTGACAATGGCGGTTGATTCATAAAAAGGGATCTATGGACCATTCATATAAAAATATTAAATACATTTCATATTATGACCTGTTGGTATTATTTATTTCACTTATATTCTAATGCATTTCAGATCAAAACTCTATAGGATTTTATCTAATTAAGTTAGCTAATTAATAAAAGGTTTATAATATTCTAGCTTTTACCCTTCGCTCACGTGGTATATAGTTGGATAATTTATATAGCGCCATTTTTGTGAAAATCACCTCAAGGGCGCTGTACAATTAATAAATATCCCAGTACGTCTTGCAGCTACAGAGCGCATGGACGGTTGGGATTCTAGTTCCTCGTTTTCAATTAAGATCAATCAAAAATTATAACAGATAGGAGCTAGATTACAGGACGTCTTGCAGCTACAGAGCGCATAGTGGTAGGCATTAGGGAGAAATTATTTAGGTATTAAATTATTTGCGTCGTTTATCGTGTTTAAGTTTTTGTGTTGGAATGACATATTTTATCGAGATTGAAAACAGCTTTGTCTTTCAACTATCACTATGTAAGAATACGACGATTCGTTAGTCTATGGTGACGTAGCATCGTTATTCTGTTCACAAATTCAAAATCCTACTACAAAACTAAAACGAAAATCAAACTAAACTAACCATAGATAAAAGAATGTAGATTACAGAAATTTAAAGAATCAATTTCAAATTGATTTTTTTTGACATCCCACCTTACCGTCTACTCATTTTTAAATAATGTTGCTCGTTGATGATGCATTATATATTTTTTTCATCGTACTTTTTGTAAATTTGGGATGAAAAATAAGTATCCTATTTTACTTTCTCACCCCTCCGGCTAATCCCTATGCAAAACAATATGTCAGTCGCTCTGTTGAGACGTGAAGGAAACACAAACAAACACATTTTTGCATTTATAATATTAGTATGGATTTATATACTCCAGCACCACATTTCAAAAGCGTCAATTCTTCGTCTTTCCGCTGCAATGGTTCATGTTTCTGCAGCTATCTTTCCAGACTTTATCGAGCTTAGACATGGCACTTTTGACTATGGCGATGCGACGTTTAATTCCTCCTTCACATTTCCCGTCGTTGTCAATTTGAGGTCCAAGGTACAGGAACTCGTTCACAACTTCCTAAACCTTGGAATGTGTTTCCGAGATCACCAAACCTCTGAAACTAGTCAATGACCATTATTTGGGTTTTATTTTGGTTAATCTCTAGTCCTTTAAGTACCTTGCTTTCATTCTTAACACGTTTCAGTAGATCTAACATTTCACTGGGGTCTTTGGCCAAAAGAGTTGTGTCGTCTGCGTATCTGTTGTTGGCCAGCTTTACACCACCAATAAACACTCCTCTGTCCCATCCATCAAGAGCCCTGTGCATTGTGCATAATGCATTTTCTGTAGATATTGAAATAGGTCAGGAGAGAGTTGCAACCCTGCCTACTTCTTTTTCAATGGAAAATACAATTTTAACATAAAGTGTTATAATGTAAGCGACAATATATTTTACACAGAAAAAAAAACATTATTATTGTTTATAATTTATTTGACGATAATAAACACAAAAATATATTTTTATAAAATCACAAAATTAAACTTAGTAAGTCAAAAGCGGTAAAATTGCATAAACTTAAAATAAAGCGTAACAAAAATATATTGTGTAAAGAAACACATATTTATATACAAGAATATCTGTGTGGGTGAGAAGAGAGGGAAGAAAGAATTGTTCCCGTTACATCCTGTCTTCCCTGTAGCTACGAACCCAAATATCTATTATTGCTCTTTGTAATATCATCGATAAAGTTGGTGTTTACATTTTAGGTTAACATTTACATAATACTGAATCATTATTATGTACAAATAATATTTAATAAACTACAACAGCGACGAAGAACATTTTATAGAAGGAATATAGAAGTCTAGGCATTTACACGGCTTATGATCTGTCATTGGCTGGTTTAATAGGGCCACTTTACACACTGTGACATTCACTATTCTTCCTATGTTTGAACATCTATATTCCTTCATTTCTTCCGTCTGTTAATCTTTGTGAAGTCAAAGAGCTGAAACCTTTATTGATGCGGGCAAGATTCTGACTGGATTAATTTACAGGCAATGCCTGAAAATACTTTTCAATTTTTATATTTCTTGGACCAGCTGGTAATATAAAAATAATAATTATCTATTTGATACATATGTAGTTTTTTTTTTATGTAAAAGGACATTTGAGAGCTGGACAACGCACGAAAATGAGTTTTAAAAGTCTGAAACCATTTTTTTTGGTTGATAAATTACAATAAACTCCACTATCAGATAATATTTTAGAGAGACGACTTCTTGGAGTTAAAATCCCTTTAAAAATAAGTAACTTTTCTACTTTAAAATATAAATATCTCTTTCGTTACAATATTAAATGTTACTCAAAACTTTAATAAGTGGAAAAGTAATTAAGTTTTTAAATGTTTTGCTTTGTAAAATGTAATATTTACTATGGAAATTACAACTGGGGAAAGTACAACCATTCTTTTAGGTACTTATGGGAAAAGTTGATTAATTTTACATCGTTATTATCATTCAATATTGCTATGTATACATAATATTTCATACATGTAGTATATAAATAGTCTACAATAATGCACATCTCTATTATTTTATATCGTTATATTGTATAATTAGAAACGGAATGAAATCTTAAAAAATGCTGTTTGAAAAATAGATAAAAATAAAAGCATCAAAATATATATTTAAAAAAATAAAACATGTTTTCCTTTTTAAAAGTTCTTACTTCCATAAAATATTTTTCAAATCAGTTTTAGATTCGGCAACATTTTCACAGCTTCCAAAAATAGAGACAACATTTATAAAATGTTTTCTATGGTATTTTGGTTTGAATATTGGAAAATCGGGGTAAATTGTTATTATTTGGCGAAAAAAGGAGGAACTTGTTTATTGTAAAAACAGGTAAGAAAAAACTTTTTTTTTTAAATTTTGTTTAACTTATTCGGGGCAGTTGGTGATTGCTTCATGGAAAGCTTGGGCCGTGTATTGGACATTGCTAGTGTTGATTCCACACATACTAATTCTTCCAGTCTTCAGCAGGTAAACATGCTTGGTATTGATCAGGTACTGGACTTGTTTCTCAGTGAGACCTGTGTAGGAGAACATTCCAATCTGGTTGATGATGTGTTCCCACGTTCCAGGTGTTTTCAATCTGAAATAAAATAATTATTTTTAAAAAAAAGAAGAAAACTTCATTTTGAGTTTTTATTCAGCGCTAGTAATTGATAAAATTGAGGTCAATCATAACACTGACATGGTACATTAGCCACATCTCATTTTGTCAAATATTGCATTCCTCTCAACAATTCGAAGAAAAGACAAATAACAAATTTCAATACACATGCAAACATTAGTATAAGAAAGAAATATACAATATATTTTTGAAGTTTATATTTCCGCGTCATAGCTTATTTATGCGCTTTAAAATTAGTGTACTCAATATAACTAATTATCCACTTATTTAGCACCCGTTTTATAAACAATCTATCAAATTCCTGTCAGCACTACAAACCGTTGACTGTTCGTAACGATAACTGACAGTTGTGTGTTTTATAAAACATTTTTTTCACAGTGTTTTTTCAAACTGGCGGTCGCCGATAAGTATTCGATCGAAATTTAAACTTTAGTCATAATTTCTGTTTTTTTATCAATGAAGCAGTTCAGTGCTACGGAAAATTGAATATGAAAAATGCTAGTTTAATAATTAGAGCATTTAATTGTATGGCAAAGTTTCTCAAAAATGAATAAATAAAAATGAACAACTTTGAATGATGTCCAAGTTCTTGTCGATCAACCAATCAATGATAGAACACATGTGTGTTGTGATAGATTTCCGGTTTCCGGGAAGCCATTTTTTCAGCGTTTAGACATTTCATTATTTTGAAAGCTACGGGGTTCTACTTTCTAATGTCAGGACAACTCACCGATGAGAGATAGTGACGTCACGAGCAGAGTGATTTTAAAATGACAAAACTTTAAAGAATCCTAATGTCAGGACAACTCACCGATGAGAGATAGTGACGTCACGAGCAGAGAAATGACAAAACTTTAAAGAATCATAACAGTGAGAATATGATACATAAAAAACCACTGAACTTCCACATTGTCTACAATAAAACTTTATCTGCTAAGAGTAAGCAGCTCAGGACTTAAAAATACATATTACAATACTGACAAAATGCAGTACATGAGATATAGGCGATCAGCAAAGGCTGCCTGCCTATAACGAATAATAATAAATAAATAAAAATATAATGGATCGGCTTGTGGTCCCGTGGTTAGTGTCCTGAGACTGGGAGAGTCGGAACTCGCGGCTAAAAGGTCCGTGGTTCGAATCCCACTCTACCCCAACTTAATTCTCATTTTCTAATAGTGAGTTTATTTACAACTCATTGAAAATGACATTCTAAATGAAATATTTGGGTAAATCATAGGAACACAAATATTTATTTTTCAATTTAAAAAAAAAAAACTATTCTAATCAAAGTAATAATAATATTTACTTACGCGACCAATTCATTATAAAGAGCAGTCCTCATTTCCTTGATACGAGAAGACATCAGTGTGATGCATTCTTGCCTGAAAAGGTAACAAATATAAAGACCCAAGTGAAAAATACCTAGCATCTCCTAACAAATATTTTGATGTTTTCTATTAAAATTTGTAGAATATCCGGTAAAGGATATTTCCTAAGGGTTTTATCATAATAACATGTTTTTAATACATTGATTATATATAAGTATTTATAATATAAATATAATTATATTGGATCGTAAAAATTCACTCTAAATATTTAATATATTTTTTATGTTATTCCTGATTTGTAAAAAGACTCAATTGTGTTTAGTCTTTCCATAGCAATCGCCAAATCAAGTAAACAACTTATTTATTTATTGTGTTGGTGTTATTTTGTAGAACTCCATGTAACAATCTTAATCTTCTTTGTTTATTCTCAAATGTAAAAACATTTTAAAAAAAGTATGTTATTAAGTCTCCTCCGCACGGGTAACCCCAGTGAGGTCACATTATTTTGATTATTAATTATAGTTTGTAAAAGAAAAATATGAATAAATAAATTTTAAAAAATTAAAAAATAAAATCATTGATTTGAGTCCACTAATTTTATTCATTCGATTTTTTTAAACGAAAATCGGACCATTTTTTCGGCTTGTTAGGACATTTTCAAACAAATGATAAAATTAAGTAGACTAAAGGTTCTTAAAAATATACAGTTATACAATACTAAATACTTGAATTCTTTAATTATTTGTTCGAAAAAGAATTGATAAAATTAGACTCAACTTGGTGCTTGATTTGACTATTAAAATTAAATGACATACCTAAAAACAAAAAAGAATGAGTCGCAGAAATATTTTAGAATGACATTAAAATCGAAGTAGAACTGATTTGTTTATGCTGTAAATAAAGTGTGAGAACGTACCATTCTTTGAAGAGCTGAGCATCCTCCAGCACTCGGGTCACGATCCTGGCTCCGTGGGCTGGTGGGTTGGAGTACATTCCTCGCACGTTGATGGTGAACTGCGAGCTGACCTGCGCCATCATAGAGGTATCCTTCATCACCACAGCAAGGTTACCAACTCTCTCACCTGGAACCATTAATTATGATGAAGAAACATTTCCTATCTCTACGTCTTTCCTAAGAAATGAAGATTACTTTTGAATTGATCAATTTATGTACAAACACATTGGTAGTTCTACTTTATTTCAAACTTGAGTATAAAACAAGTGGACGCAACGATCCATGTAGGGACAGATGCTCGGTGTATGTCTGAGAAAAATTAAAAAATTAGGCACCGAACCAGAGTTGTAGATACCATGGATTGTACAGGAAAATCAAAATGGCAGTGGGCACGACACATGGCGAGACAAAATAATGACAGGCGGACACCCCCCAGAATAAAGCGGACCATGAGCAAACAAAAGAGGTGTCGGCTACTAAAAAGATGGGCTGATGACGTTGCCTCGACAGCCGGTAGAACGCAAATGAAAAAAGCTGGGGATAGAAAGGACTGGAAACGTTTAGAAGAGGCCTTTATCCAGCAGTGGAGAGAAGAAAAAAATACAATTTACATATATCACGTACTTTGACAGGCTTATTGTTATAAGCAATATCTTTCGACAAACCAAAAACAAACTAATGTAAGTTGGTTAAGGCCTGTACAGCTTATTTTTACAGCTGTTAGTTAATGCTGGGTTTTGGTCTTGAATAGGATTATTCTGAGAATAGAATGGATTCATTAACTATGATTTTCTTTTGGGCTTGATAAGCTTTAATTTTTGATAGATTTCAGAATCAAGGTGTCTTTGAAACAGGCAAAATAATGTGAAAAAGCTGCTCTATATCATCGGGTTTCTGGAACAAGTTGGTTACTAATATTTTAACCATCATCTTTCCCTTTCTGCGCCTAGTGGTGCATGTGCACTGCATTAGTACACCAATCGCAGCAATCTTAATCATTTTTGTTAAATAAAGGTAAGATAATCAGTCTTACGATTCAGGTGCCAGTCCTGGGACTATGAAACATTCTAGTGTAAAAACACCTTACAATATTTAATAGTTTTGAAATATTGCACTTTTAAAGTTCATAGCTTATCCCAAATCAACAATTTAAATAAAACAGCAAGTTAAATATTATAAAATATAAATATAGTATATTTGACGCCAGTTATGAAGACTCATTTTTCGAAAATTTGTAGTCAACTTGTTACAGAAACCTGACAATATGAACTGTTACAGAATAGATCATATCGAATCGGTGCAACATCGTCTGCTAAGAAAAAGAAGCATGGATTGGCCTCGAGAGGGGAGACTGCACTTACGGAAAAATGGAGTCAATGTTAAAAATCTTAAGTCCACAAAAACACAGAAATAACATTGACAATAACAAGTCTTTCAAGATTTAAAAAATCACTAAGATAGACCAGATCTTGTCTTGAGGTAGTAATTATTTATTACATTTTTTGTTGAAGCTTTAATTTTCTTTAATTGTATTTTATTTCAATTGTACCTGTATATATTATAAAGAAATGTATTTACCATTGTTAAATGGACAAAAAAGTCCGTACAACAGCTCTGGATCACCTGATTGGTCTTGGTTCTCCCGGTTTACTAACAAGCTAATGAATTAACATACCACTACTAATAGTGACGGACAAATTTACTATATGTTTAATACTGTGGTGCACTGATGGCATTGATAGCATCATATTTATGTAAATTCTAAATAATTCAAATCTTTTGTAAACAGATTTTTTTAAAGTGAGTTGGAGTGACGATTTAGGCATTATTTATTTGGGAATGTATATCAGAATGTCAATGATGATTTCTTCAGCAATACTTCGGTTGTGAGTGCGTTATTATGATTTGAACTAATAAATTTGATTGGGAAAATAGAGTGCCGCTTGCGAATGAAATTCGGGAATATTTTTAAAGGGTTCAAATAGTCTAATAAAATTATGCACTTACAGTAGAGTCCAAAGTTCTTGGCGAAAGATTGAGAGCAGAACATCTCCATTCCACGGCCGACAAAGTAACGGACTGCCCAGCTGTCTCTCTCCAGATCGCCAGATGCAAAGCCCTGATAGGCACTGTCAAAGAACGGGAATAATTTCCTCTCCTAGAATAATAATATCAATCGTAACTAAAGTAGAATTTTAGGCAACTGTGAACTATATTATTATTTATTAAATTTCAATTTAGAACCAATTGATTTAATACCTCTTAGTTGATAGTGACTGAATATTTTTGTTGTAACATATAATCGGCTTTTTTTTAATAGATGGAAAAAAATATTTGCGTTCTTATGATTTACCCGAATACTTCAATAATGAAGTTCAGTGCTATGGTAAATTGGGTACAAAAAATGCTTTCTTACATTCAGTAAAACTTAGAGCATTTAATTGTTTCGTGAAATTTCTCAAAAAACATGTGAAAAATTAACTAAGTCCTCATTATTGGAAAATGATATATAAGAGTATAGCTTGTCAACAGTAAATTAATTAACAAATTACCTGGACAACATCGGCTATCTTCTCCCACTGTTCACGAGTTGGGTCGCACCCGGTCGGATTGTGAGCGCAAGCGTGCAGGATGACTACGGCTCCTTCCGGGGCAGCCTTGATATCTTCCAGAAGACCGTCGAAGTCGATTCCTCGTGTCTCGGCCTTCCAGTAGCGGTAAGTGCGAGGCTCCTTGAAGCCGGCGTTCATGAACACTAGGTGATGGTTCTCTAGAGGAAAAAAAAATTTAAAGAGTTATTTGACGCTGCAATGCGATGCGAAACCTCCCTCCGCAAAGATGCGACAAACTCAATGAATCAGTGAGTGGTCACGTGGCTAGTTAGAGACTGACGGATCAGAAGTCCAAAGTTCAAACACCACTCTACCCCAACTTCATCCCATTTTTTTAGAAAATTGCTATTAGTATAAAGTTATTTACTACTCATTGAAAATGCCCCAGAGTTGAAATATTTGGGTAAATCATAAGAACTCAAATATTTATTTAAATAAAAAATAATGAATGGCCGTGAAATTCCAAGAAATTTATATTATTTATTTTTCAACAGAGATGAAGCTGTTGAGAGTATGGGGAATTTAGGTATTTACAGAGCTTAAGTCCATGAAAATATTAATTGTTAATTGAAAGCTCAAATCAAAACAATTTTAAAAACCGAGAAACTGAGGTGTTGATACAAATAAAAAAAAATGAAGCAATCGTAAACTAAATACAATTGAGGCAAAAATGAAAATAATTAAGACATTCTGGGCCGGTATTCTGAACGCAATCCCGGAGGTAGAGAATGCTTTGTTGGCGCTAACAAAGCCTTCTCTGTCCCAGCGATACCGTTCAGAATACTAGCCCAGATAGCGGAGAATCATTTGCTTCGATCGGCCGTTAGTACGACATAAACAGTAATACTAGGTGGGTAGTTCCTATACGTTCAAACATCTTCGCATGCAAACACGCTGATTATTCCTACTCTTGACATATTATTTTATTCAAGCTTACCCCATGTGGGTTTTGGGTAGTAGAAAATAGTCTTTTTCATCTGCTTGGCGAGGAAATCTGCCCCGACTCTGAGAGCGCCAGTTCCAGAAAGGCACTGAACTCCAAACGTCTGCAAAACGACACCGAAACATTCATTTTCACGTTTTACTGTGAACCAAAAATTTAAATATTATTTACATATTACATTATAACGGAGATGAAAAACATTTTAAAGAAGGGAAAATGGAAGTCTAGGCATTTACAGGGCTTATGACCTGTCATCGGCTGGTTTAACATCCATGTTTCTTCCATCTGACCATTTTCGTGAAGTTAAAGAGCTGAAACTTTTATTGATGTGGGTGAGATTCATTCTTCATTCATCATAAAATCCAGCCTTGTCTACAAACATTTGGAGACACTCAAAATTTTGTAACATAGATTTCTTTAAGAATTTTTCGGAAAGACTTGTGGAAAGAGAATCATAAAATCAAAAGTTTAAAAAAATGCAAATTTTAAAACAAGGTATTCCATTACGATCGCAATACAAATTATCCTTAAAGTCAAAATTTAACTTTATGACAAAAGATCGATCGGTGTCATTACCAGACGCGTGCGGTGAATATTATCAGTAGGGATCCTGACAAAAAAATCATGTCTTTACTTTGAGTAGGCATAATAGGATATAAATAAATATCTAATTAAAATCAATATAGCATAGAATCACTTTTATAAAGTGCGCTTGAGTATATATATTACAAAAATGATGCTTTATAAATTTTCTACAAGTACCTAAAACTCGAGACGTTCTTAAATTCTGGCCGAATTTCAATAATACGCTATTTAAATCTTTATGCTATATCTTATAAGAGTCATTTTTTCGTTGCATTACACGAGTTGGATGCTATTATCTCTATGAGTCTTGTAGAAGAATATGACAACGCTATGAACCTTAATGTGCGTGAGCGGAAATTCGATCACTCGTAATAGGACTGGATTCAAAATGAAGAGTAGTATCCAGATTCCAGCATGTCTAACGAATACTACTTACTAACTATCGAGGCCAAGGTACCTTGATATTCTGTAGCTTGACTGAAAATATGGAATAAGATAATTTTAGGAATATTTTAAGATATTCTTTTCATATTTTTTAGAATAAACTACGTATTATTAAGTTCAAATAGTCAAGGGATGCGCAGCCCTCACAGTATGTAAGGGCGGAACGCGCCTGGTCATTACCCTCTTCTCGCGAATGGCGGAGTTATCAGCCCCCAACAACATGGACACTGCGGCATTTGAGAACTGATTGAAACCTTAAAGAAAAAAAAAAACACAATTATTTATTAAATTAATTCAAGTTCATACAGTAGACACTATTTACAAAATAAATTCGATTATACAAATTCACAAAGAAAAAAAAAAAAAATTGATTTATTATAGGAATAAAAGACGAGTGATGCTTCAATCCACAAATTTGAGATGAATAAGTCACGAAGATACCAGTATAATATCAAAATTCCTAAATCCTACACAAGTCGTGGTAAAAATAGTTTTGTTTTCAAAAGAATAAAAAAATTACAATAATCTCTTCAATGAACTAAAAACTATTATTTCACTCAATAAATTCTAAGTAAATTTAAAGAATTTTTTTAACCCGAGTAAAAACAACATTCTATTAGTATTACTGTATTATTATTAAGAAAGGTCTTTTGCGATGGTTCGGTCATGTGGAGCGAATGAATGATGAAAGAACGGCTAAAAAGATTTATGATGCGAATGTGTCTGGTTGTAGAAGTCGAGGAAGGCCGAGAAAGACATGGCATGATCAAGTACAACAAATTCTTGAAAGTGGTCATGTGAAAAGTCGGAATAATCGACGTGCGTGCATGAGAAGATGTATGAATGTGAAGGAAGCAAAGGAAGTGTGCCAGGACAGAGTGGTGTGGCGTTCTATCCTCTCTGCCTACCCCTCCGGGGAAATGGCGTGATGGTTAGTTAGTTAGTTAGTTAGTATTATTATTTTCTGTTTTTATTTTGTATTTTTTGTCTTTCTTGAAAGGTAGGCGAATTGCAATTCTTTACGGGGTCAAATAAAATAATTTGTTTTAACCCTTTCAGACATTAATTAATTCCTGTGTTGAAAAAAAATCTGTACTAAAGACTAGTGAGAATAGACAGTGCCTGATATCTGTACCTCAGAGGCAGACGGATGCAAATCCAAACGTCAAATGTGCCACATAAGCCTAAAGAATCTACCATCTCTAAGATATTTTTAATAATTTATAGCATTAATTTATATTTTCGGTATCTTAATACATCGGTTCTTTCATTGTAAAAGACTTACATTTCTTCAAAATCAGAGGACATGATCATAAACCGAATACGAAAATCAAAATGTCATTTCATCAAATTTTGGATTTGCATCCATCTGGCTCTGAGGTACATGTTTTATTTTTGCTTATTTGTTTATTTTTTATCTTATTCATTGTTTCGCAAACAGATCATAATAATACTATACTTTACTTGATAAAAACCATTTTTTTATTGCACTGAACTGATTGTTTGAAAATTTGTTTTTTTTCATCTTTTTACTTTTATTAACTGATTTTTTTTTTCTTCGTCTTCTTGCACCACAACACGCCGGGAGGCTCAATTACAGCGACGAATTACAGCACAGAACGACCAGGCTTAGAAATAATCACATAATATTTTTGTGTTCTCATTGGGAATTGAGCGCAAAACCTTCCATGCGTGAGTCAAGCGTCTTGACTACTATATCATGGAGGCCATTGTTAACGTTATTTTTTTATAAACAATGGTTCTCAAACTGATTATTAACTGCCAAAATTAATTTTAAATGTGTTCATTTAAATCTTACAATATATTTATTCAATCAAATTAATGAAATTTTACTGAAATATGTTTTATGCTCCAAAACAAACAAACCAGCCAGAAGCCAGCTGTCCAAATCAAAAACCAACTTTTCTGTGTGATGCCGATTACCGACGTATACTAAAAAAACGGAGTCCTACTTAGGAGCAATTAAAAAATGAACTCGCCGCTTTTGAATTTCGGTAGGTACAAGAGTAAAAAAAAATATTGTATATTTGAATAAACACCCAGGCCGAAAGGATTAAAGATGTTTTTACACTGCAATATGTCATTGTCACTGTCCCTGGACTATAAGTGGTGTTCCGATGCAGTGCCCTATGCACCATCGGGTATTAATAAGGGTGTGATGATGGTGTTAATAATCTAGGAGATGGTCTTACCAAGAATTGGAAGGTATTCATGATTCAGGGTTGGGTCTTCCGCCATCATCTTTTCCACTTTACGCACAACGGGAAGCAACCACGGTTTGCCATTATTGTCACGATATACTGAAAAAAATAATAATTTTATAAGCCTTTTATTCTAGACGACATTTACATATTTTTAGAAGACCCAAACATTTTAACAAACCCGACGTTAAAACTGTCAAAATCCAAGGTTTGAAGCACACATATCATGATATACAGTGGGAAATAGGTATAAAAAGTACAAAATCATCAATTTCACACATATTAGCACACAACATTTTCTTAGTAATGACACTCGGGATATTAAATAAAAAAACATGAAGTTTACAAAGTATTTATTGCAATAATGGCCTTAAAATATTATTTTTTTTGTAATGACCATGTGTAGCATTTAATAATACTTTCTCCTAAAAAATATTTCGTGGTATTTTTTTTTTCAAACAGTAAAAAAAAATTGGGGCTTGAACAGTACTTAGGTACTTGATAAAAGATTTATTTGTTGGACAAAAGAAGAAAAAAGTTGGCACCAACCAAAAATTTTAAAAATAGATAAATTAAGGAGATAAAAAAATCAAGTCTTTGTACCAAACGTTATTTTGTGTTTGTAGAACTATGGAGTGAGAAGTTTGAAATTAAAATTTATTTCAACAGAGCGGGAAAACATTTTTGAGAAGGGGATATGGAAGTCCAGGATATGGAAGTCTAATTTTCCATTTTTTATACTTCTTCTTTTACCAGGTAGTTGATTCAACAATGTTTGAGTATGTCCATGTTGTTTTCAGGCGTTGCCTAGTGGGTGATTTGGTTCAGCCGGATGAATCATACTCACGTGATAAAGGTTTCAGCTCTTTTACTTCACAAAAGTCAACAGATGGAAGAGTTGAGGAAATGTGGATGTTCAAACATGGGCAGAATGGTGAATGTTACACAGTGTGTAAAGTGGGCACTTAAACCAGCCAATGACAGGTCATAAGCCCTGTAAATGCCTAGACTTCCATATTCCCTTCTCAAAAATATTTTCCCTCTCTGTTGAAATAAATTTAAATATGAATAACTCCCTAGGGAGGAAATCCAGCCAGTCTCCAAGCATTTGGACATACTCAAACTTTGTCGAGTTTGAAATTTGATCATTTGCACTTTGTTTAATTAGACAAAAACGGAATATAGGAAGCATTATTTAATTTATTATTTATTAAACAATATTTACTATAGTCTGCTTTTAGATTATGTTTTTTTTAAATAAATTATGCCTTTGTTATACAGCATGTACTAGCTCATAAAGCTGTAGGTAATTAAGTAAATAATAAGTGTGTTATTTTCATTTTAATCCATCATTTATTATTCACATTACCAAGAATCCATCAAAAGATAAATGCCAAAATTATTATATTTATTTATGTTATACCATTTCCCTGATATATTTCAAAGTTCTAAGACCTCTAATGGCCACCAAGATAATGCAATAATATTTATCTCACCACACTGTTAGTTCTTCCACAAAAATACCGTTATTGTACATTGATACCAATTTTATCAATAAAATTGGGAGAATTCACCAATTATTTTTAAATATAATATTATCATACCGCAGAATAGATAAGACCATAAAATTACATTGTTTATCAAAATATATGTGACAAAATAATAATGATTTAATAGAGATAATTTAAAACATTAAAAAATATTTTCATACAAGTTGTAATCTGTTGTTACTTTGTTTTTTTTGTTTAATACCATGAGTGGAAACTAATAATTTACACATAAAATAGTATATATAAGTCAAAAAACTAAAGAAACAAGGAAAACAAGTAACTATATAAGGCAGTATATGTAAAAAAATATTTACAGTACAGAACTCCGTTTATCCTAATTCCAGTCTTCCGGATCGCCAAAGATTGCTAAACAAAATTTTTAAAAATAAAATCTACTTTCTCCGAGTGATTTCTAATAATTTATTTATTTTTATTTATTTATTTGACTGTTTGTACATAATGTTATTTGTACATTGGCGGGCTTATTGCCAAATGGCGATTTCTTCCAACCAACCAATAAAACAAAAGTTTTATTTTAATTTATGTTACAGAACATATTCAATAGAAAATAAAGATTAAAAAGCTGAAGATATATAAAAATAGAAATAAACATATTTGTTTATAAATTACCTTAAATAAAAACTATTACTCAATGGTAAAAAGGAAAAAAGAGGAAAGAGGAAAGGAGGAGAGATTAAGGAAGAGAAAGGAGATGTTTCTTCAGACATGATTGTAACAGAGATAATGTAGTAACATCTTTAATGGTGGATGGGAGATGATTCCACAGTCGAGCCGCATGGACACTATATGAGTTAGAGAAGAAAGAGGAATTGTGGATGGGTTTGGTATTAATTTGTATTTTCAATATCTTAATACATAGGTTCTTTCGTTATAAGATTTACATTTCTTAAAAATCAATGGATATGATCATAAACTGGATACGAAAATCGAAATGTCATTTCATCAAATTCTGGATTTGCATCTGTCTGCCTCTGAGTTACAGAAATAATCTTCATTGATTTCATTTTATTCATAATTCTACCACATAATATTAACTCTTGTGTGGCTGTGATGTCCCACTAGTCTACATACAATACAACACTTGATATATCTTTGATGGGCGAATATAAGAATATAACAGCAAAAGTGCAAATTTTCAGTAGAACAAAAAAACGTTATTATGAACCCAATTATTTAGCTAAAGAACTCATATTTTGCAAAATGGGTTATTATTTACAGATGATTTCATTTGTGTAACAACATTCAAGTAATTTGTGCAAATAACAAATATTCCAGATATACTACTTGAACCATTAAAGATGGGACATAAATGAATGTACTTATACTACTAGAACTAACTTATACTATTTGTACCACTCAATGAATTATAGAAATGAGTCTACTTATATTACTGAGATCATCTTGTACTATTTGTGCCACTGATTAAAACACAAATTATGACACAAATTTACAAACTTATTTTATTAAAACCAAAGTTTAATAAGCACAAAGTTGTTTATTTATGTTTTGAGTAGTCATAGAAGTACAAGTAATATTTTCGCATAAAAATCACAAAATAAACAAAAATGCCGTTATACTCTTCAAAGATAATCAATCGCCCATCAAAGATATCTCTTTTATTTTTTTAAATGATGAAGTTATATTTGTTGTAATCTTCAAATGGACATTTTGGATTTTAATACAAAAAAATATTTATCCTCGCTACGCGAAGACGCTAATACAGCAATAAATCTGTATAAGCAAGAGCACGAAAATAGAACTCATAACAAGGAAGACAGAGACGTTGTTCTGTGGCCGGTGTTTGTATGAGATTCAGTAGGTTATTGACAGTGATAAGGTAAGCGCGCATGTAAGATGACCAGCGTATTGATGATTTTAAATTTATTTTGCTTTTACGGGGCTAAATTATATGTTTATTTTTATAAATTATGGAAAAGGCATTATTAAACTGTATATCTCCATGTTTTTTTTCCTTCAAATATGTGAACTTTAGAATATTCCATCTTACTTGTGGTAACACGATGTTACATCACCGCGCGTAAAATAATTATTTACCACAGTCTTTTAAGAGTCACAAATGAGGGAAAAAAAATAATGGTACAATACAGTCAAGAAAACGTTCAACATAAAGGACTTTGAGCTAACCCATTCCAATACATCTTCTTCCCAAGGTGTGTTAATTGGCAATGAGATCTACGAAAAGCCGGAAGATCTATCCCAAAAAATTCAAAGTTGACGAATTGACTAATCTACACATTCTGGACATTGAGGCAAAAAACAAAAGTTGCTCTTAGAAGTATTACTAAATAATTTGATTAAAACTAGCAAAATTATTTACCACTTGCTAATGCTAATTAACATTTATCATAAATTCACGATGGATAATAGACAATAGATCAGCGATCGGCAATTGGCCAGATTCGGCCCGCGAGGTGCTCCCTTCTGGCCCTGCGGGATCTTCTTCAGTTTCTGAACTGACCGCAGTAGAACAAACAGCCCGACCATCAATCAGGGGTTTTACTTTATTTATTTATAAATAGGTTCAGGGTGACTGAATATTGTAGTCAGCATGTTTTGTATTCAAATGTAGTTTCAAATTGTATTATTTCGTAACACGCTGCCTTAGTTCTTGTATATTCAATAGACCATTTTTAGAAAATAGAGTTATGAATGCCAATATTTATTTATATTATTTTATTTGGGAAACCAACAGTTCTACATACATATTTGTAGTAAAATATAATGTTTAAACTCAGAACCAATAACAGATTTCCACAAAGTGTACAAAGTTAGTAAATAAAATAAAAACACATACACATGAAAATGTTATTGTAATGTATATATTTTTAAATAATAAAAAAATATATAAGTTTTCCTGTCTGAATCAATGATATTTATATTTTGTTTACCGCGGTTTGCTTTGAATTAACAACACAGTGAGAATAAAAAAGAAACAGTTTATTCGACATTACCAGTAATTTCGACATAGCAGATGGCGTTTGTTATTGCAAAATTATATGTGAATTATTCCATGAACTAATTGCATTATAGAATTCAGATGAATTTATTTTTCGCAGTAACGAAAAAAATACGTGTACAAAAATACAAGTTACTATGTAACTTTCTCTATTTACGTAATAATGGTGAAAAATGACAGATGAAACCATTGGTTATTCAATTACAAAGCGAGTGGAAAAAATTGTTGGTAAATACGAGACCTTCAAAAAGAAACTGTTTGTTTTTAAATATAATAAATTCAAAAATTAGTTTACCTCCAGCTCCAAGGTTAACTTTACTCGGGAATGTATCGTCGGTAAAGGCTTTGGACAGGGCAAAAACTTCAATAGGTGGGCCGAGCTCAACGCCAGAAAATACAGATGCCATTCTTATTTGGGATAAAATTTATCTTTCACAAAACAAAGGCCAAGCAATCAACACACAACCGCGCAAAACAAAATTACGTATTAAATAAAATATCAAATATTTATCTCAAATCAGACCGGCGATCACCGACGACACCGACCTTCTCAATGTCACTATTGACGTAAAATTCCATAGATTGTGATAATATTTTTACCGGAACTGTCATAAAAATTACATAAGTAAATATTATCTGAAATTTTCTAAAAATATATTCTATGTAGCCGTAATGTTTTATTTTGTCTATATTTTTTTATATGGGCAATGCGGGATTGCTGGCTACAATAAAATTGCACCAAGTACTTGCAAAGTTTTGTGTTTTACATAAATATTACGATGGTGGATACCTTATGAATTATTATTTCTAACCGCTCGAGTACGGGATGAGTAATGTATAAAATAATTAATTAAATGACATTTATTATTTATTCAGTATGTATTAATAGATTGAAAATAATACTGAATATAAGTAAAATGTTGTTTTATCTGCACGTTTTACATCTGGACATTTTAACAATCAAACGTAGGGGAGACCAGGGATGAAAGTAACAATTTTCATATCTTTCGTTTGCTTACAGTTATGACAGTCGTTGTTTTTTTTTCACAGATTACTCAGCACAGATCTTTCAACTGATGTGGCCTTTCGTTTTCTTGCTTCTTCCTGAATTTCTATTTTGGGATGTCTGTCATTATTGTCAATGTCCTACATATTTTCCCTTTCCATTGTTTTTGAGGGGTCCTACTTTTGGTATGAATTCAAAATCATAGGAAGAAAACTATTGTTTTCCTTTACAGTAGAGTTTCGTGGGAATGAAAGAGTAGGGCAATCTAAGAAGCAAAAGCATCTTGGGCGCAGGCCTCTATCGGTTTTCCTTTTTGTATATTAGGTATTCTATTCTCTCACCTTTACCCAAAATTGTGATTAAAATTTTAAAAAATAACTCGAACCTGATACGAGAAGCTACTAGCATAATCGTGATGAAAAAATATCTTGTTACTTTCATCCCTTATTCTTGATTTTTCAAAATCAGACAATCAAATCTCTATAATGAAAAATATAATTTAGAAATAGATTATTTTTTTATGAAACCTAAAGACAGATGAAAATTAAAATAAGAAACATTAAAGACAAATATTAAAAATAACTTATGTATCAAAAGAAATATAAAGCAATGAAAAAATGATCAAAAACTTACTTTTTTGTATTTTACCGACACCTGCACAATTTACTCACAACCGTCCAGCACAGAGCCGCGGGCATGATAGCGGTGAAAGAGAAGTAGAAAAGACACATAATAGTAGCAGAAATGTTTGTACAAGAAAAGTAATTATTTTTAAAACTCGTTTGATACTTTCATCCCCTGTCTCCCCTATTTCTATATGATAATCTCTCTTATACAGGATATTTGGTAGAGAATGGAACAAAAAAAGGTGGATAGAGGGGGCCATTTGAAACAAATTCGCTCTAGCAGCATGTCCCCAATGTATTATTATGTTTTTTGGTTGTCATTTTTCCAGATTTTGGTCTTGTGCCTTTAATAAAAAAAACAAAGGCTTGGCATCCGCTCTAAATAAACTTTCTTTGCCTTGGTATGGACAAAAACCATTCTATGATTATTAATCACAAAGTTAGCCACAGTTCACAGCAATGCAACGGGCCGTAGGGACTCGGGTCGAGAATTGCGAGCGCAAACCGAAACAGTCCTTTACATGTTTGTTGTTAAACCAAAAACCAAACTTTGGAACGCTTTTGTTCTATGCGATAGTGTCTATAAGCAAGTAGTGAATAATTACTCTAAGGTCGTACCGTTGTACAAAAAATTGTTACATATCATTTGAAAAAAAAATTACCTCACAAGGTACGAAAAAAGATACAAAAAATATAACAACGCATTAAAAGAAGATCAAAACTGATTAAGATGCTCAAATTCTTTTAAAACTTATTTAATGTATGCCCTTTCAAACAATATGCGATACAAAATCTTGAAATAAAGGTCCAAATTAAGAATAATACTTCACAAGGGCATCTCAGGTAAAGAAATACCATTGTTTTTTGCATAGTTAGGCTTAAATACCCTGGTTGGGATAAAAAAAATTGAAGTTTTTTCAAATGATTATCTGCACCAATTTTTTGCTATAGTACAACGGTAAAACACCACTTAAGCAAACAAAATTTAAAGGGAGCTGATACAAGCCGACATTACCGACTACAGCCTTAAAGGTACAAGACCACTGGAAAAATGACAACAAAAACAAAAAAAATTGGTGACATTTGAGGACGGGCCACTACAGCAAATTTGTTACAAATGGCCCCATTTTTTTTATACTACTCTACCAAACATCCTGTTTATCTTAATACATGTTTATCGTTTTCTTGTTTTTAATTGTGGTCATCAACACGCTGAGGGATTATTAAAAAATTTTGGCATATTTTTTTCAATTTGATATTTCATAAATGAATAAAACAAGTTTTGTAAAAAGATTTATTTAATACAAACAAACATTTATGCAAATAAACAAGAAATAATGAAAAAAATCCTATTTCTCCTAAACTGGATTAAAAACTTGTATGAACAAAAATACGTATTGGAATAATAAAAAAATACATTTTCATGATTTAATAAAAGAAGATGAATCAAAATCATATAAATTGAAAATCACATAGCCTGGTGTTTGAACATTGACAAGGATGTAAACACGAAGCGAATACAAAAGCGAATACAATAAAAAAGTTTTGATGCAAAATGTACTACTTTTTTGCTCCCAATAAAATGATAAGCTAAACATTGAAATGTATCAAAGCTGTTGTTTGTCTGCTGCAATTTTTAAGCAAAATACCCTAAGACTAGCAAAAAATAATTGTATAATGGAAGGTGAGTAGTGCCGGATCTAACGAAATCTAGCGCCCCATCACCGAAAAGGGACAGGAATATACATGTTCGTAAATTAATACAAGCATATTATTCTCCCCTCCCTTGTAGTGCCCGGTTCTTTGTGCCAACTGAACGTAAGGTACATCTGGCTCTTGAGAAGAGTAATTTAGATAGAAAACTTTACATATTGGCTTCATGCAGAGATTCCACAGAAACGTAAAGAAAATCCCTCGAATCGTGTAATTAGTACCTTTGATTACGGCGATCGTACGAGTTATCATTGTAAGAATTGCCGCCGTAGGAACGACCATTATTTCTATCATCATATCGGTTGTAATCTCTAGAGTTGTTTTGGTGATAGGATCTATTTCTATTGTACCGTCTGTCGTCTCCCCGGTCTTCCCTCCTGTCTCCACGCCTCTGATCTCCTCTTCTTTCCTGGTGCCTTCTCCAGAACGGCATTATCGGAGGCTTTGCTATGTCTTTATCGTAAAACTCCGAATAATCCGCATCTTCCTTGGTAAAACGGTGAATATATTTAGCCTCGCATTCCTCTAAAAACTGTTTTTGCTCTTCGGACAACTGGACTTCCGGTGCTTCCACAGCCTCTGACATTTTGGTTGATATTTGGTCCAGTAAGCTCAATATTTAGTCTAATGTATATTTGGTATTAAATTTTGGTCCTTTTAATGAATCTCAGTGATTTTACGAAGTAGGGTATATCAGCAAAGAGCTAGTAACTGCAAACAAAAGGTACAATATCAGAAACGAAGAACTTACATCCTAGAAATAATATAGCCAACAAAATGGTACATATTTGGAGAATATTCTTAGAGGTGGAGCTCAGTGCTATTCAAGCTCTTGACGTCACCGCGACCTGTGAAGATCTATTGTGACGGGTCCCCGTGAATAGTTCTCGCCCTCCAAGCCCAGATCTATTAAGAGCCTGGCTACTGTCTGGAAGGCGAGAGTCTTATTTGGAGAATAAGGATTTTTGCAAATTGAAGCAGGGAGAATTGCGATGATGTCACAAAAACATCATCATCATCCTTCTTTCACACCCAGTGGTGCATAGGCCACTGCATTGGTAAATCGAATGCAGCGGAGTTTGATTATCTCTTACATGAAGGCACAGTGATCAGTCTTTCACTCCAGGTGCCAGTCCAGGAATTAAACCCAGGACCTGAAGAATGGTATGCAAATACATTAAACAATACACAACGATGCAGATTTATCTCCACTCGATTTCCTTATTAAAGATTTTCACCCAAGTCGAAAACACTCGTTTAGGGTTCTATTTCACACAGAACTGTATTCTTCATCCGCCTGGACTGCCACATATAAATTATTTATAAAATTATAATGTTGGTCAAACAACGAAATGATCTCTCAACAGTCAGAAGGTAAACAATAATTCCTGGGTCTGGGTCTGAATCCAGTCAAGTACAAAATTGACATTTTTAGATACAGCAAAAACTTTTTTTTTTTAAATTCCGATATTCATATAATTATGTTCGTTCATAGCAACAAATAACGATTTATCTAAACTTATAATACCTATAGGAAATCAAACACTGGTTTGAGTCTACTGAACACTTTGTTTTATTTTTACAAATATAAAAACAAAAATCCGTCCTAATCGCTTTCAGTAAGGGCTGATCTGAAGGTCACGAAAAAGTCAATAAGATATTGTTTTAAATTGAATATTAAAACCAGAATTATCTTTTTTTTTCAAAAAAAGGGAATACAATTCTATAAAAAAAGGTTTCAACTAAAGTATTTCATTTTTTTTTTTTTCTAAGTATTACCGAGGTATAATTTTAAGTAGAAATAAAGGAAAATGTCACAAAAATGTATGTGATTTAAAATGCTTGTATTTTTTTCCGCAAAAACAAAATATTAAAATTTGGCCGAGGCCACTTTTATGTTAAATTTATTATATACAAATTATTACAACAAATTTTTGTTCAATACTTAGTCTTTATTGAGATCCCAGATACCTAAGTTTAGTCTAAATTTGAGATGGCGTAATCTGCCGGTCTAAAAGTAATTATATTTTAGTTACATAAAACTTTTAAGTATATTTTAAAAAAAATTGTTTTTATCTTAAAAAGTATTGTTTTTATCTAATTTATGTTTTTTTATTATTGCGCGATAAAAAAAAAACATTAGTTTTAAAATGGCAAAATCGTATGATTTCCTAATTTTGCGTTCGTTTTACCAGACTACACCCTTATTAGTACATATATAAATCTATGCAATGTCTCGCAGCAGTCTCCTGCAATGCGATTTCCTACCAAATGAAATATTTCATAGTCCCTGTACTGGCACCTGAACTGTAAGACTGATCATCTTACCTTCATGTAACAAAAATGATCAATACATTGTGATTGGTGTACCAATGCAGTGCCCTATGCATCATTAGGTGCGGAAAGGGAATGATGAAAGTGAGATAAACTATTGGACCTAGATTTACCTGGGTAAACTCCATTATACCCTTAGGTTAATTCAATAATAAATAAAATGAGTTTTTTTACTGAACTTAATCCAACCAAACCTAACCTAATGTGGCGGTTTCTGGTTCAGCCGTTTCCAAAGGGCTAGCTTTCAACCAGCCAACACGCATTGATGTACAATTTCAACTATACTTTGAACTTTACCCATGTTTCCTGGGTATTACGGAGTTTATTAGGGTAAATCTAGGTTTAATCGTTCATCTAACCTTACCCGTAACATATAGATATAAATCAATGCAACTCGATAAACAGATTTGTAGTAATTTTGAGTAGATAAATTATTATGTCAGATTAACACAGTTTACCCTGAAGATCGTCGGAACAAATCTAACACACACGGTATTACCCAAAAAATAAACATATTGATAACAGTGACTGAAAATCTTAGCACCAACATATGAGATGTCATAAAAACAGTAATTTTTCGTAGGACATACTCTTACGAATAATCACTCATTTAACTTTATTATTTATTTGTTTATTTATTTATTAATGAAATCATACAGTCTTTATATAAAACAAGGTACAAAAGAACAATTAAAAAAAGTAAGACCAATTACAGATTTCACACTAATGAATGCAGGAGAGGGAAAAATAATTTAATTCTAAAAAAGTAAAAATAAAAATATTACATAAAAAGTTCATAAAAAGGAGAAGACATTGTATAGCTACTATACTTTCCTCCCTCTCTCTCTGCTTCCATGAACATTTAAATTTAATTGTAAAAAATCACAACCAACAATAAATTATTAGATGCAGAGTAGATGTAGTAAGTATAAATTAAGAGTTGAAATCAAATGTTTAAAATTAAAAGTTAAAATTTAAATGAAAATTTAAATTAAAATTAAGTTAAAAGTTTAAATTAAAAGTTAAAATTAAGAATTAAAAAGTTAAAATTGAAATATAAAATTAAAAGTTAAAAGTCAAGCAGGAGATAAATTTAAAATGTCTAACTGATCTGATAAAAATATGGTATTTACAATGTAGTATGCCGAGGTCACTAAAACTGTCATTATAGGTAATCTGTATTCTTTGTAGAGTGCTATTTTTTAAAATTATTAGTCATTGAGTTAGGAATGCCGAAGAGTACAGATTGACGAGTTCTACGGACAGGGACTCGATATGGAATGCCTGTAACAATTTCTGGTCTATCAATTACGTTATTAACAATTTTGTATAGAAAGCTCATATCCAACATGGTACGCCGAGTTGCGAGATTTTGAACCTTGTGAAAATTAGCTGACTCAGTCCTACTTGAAAATGAAACATTATTTTTGAAATCTAATTGTCTAAGAAAATTATTTTGAATATGTTCAATACGATTTTTGTACGTATTATATTGAGGATTCCAAATCGGCGAACCAAACTCGAGGACACTACGTACATATGAAAAAAAAAGTTTTCTTAATGCGTCAGTTCTTGTGAAAGGTTTGGTTGATCGTATGACAAACCCTAACATTTTGTAAGCTTTTTCTACAGTATTTTCTATATGTTTGTTAAATGTAAGTTTACTATCAAGTACAACACCAAGGTCACGGACTTCCGTAGAAGAATTTATAGTTAACTCGTTGATTTTATATGAATAATTTATTTTTTTAAAACGAATGCGGTAAAAAGAAATTTGCTGACACTTTTTAATGTTTTTAATGCAATATGTGTTAAATCTATTAAGGTCTTCTAGAAGATTTATACTGTCTTGATCATTATTAATAGGTAAGTATACTTTCATATCATCGGCAAAAAGACTGAATTGTGCGAATTTGAAACATTGACTGATATCATAAATATAGACATTGAAAAGGAGTGGCTTGAGGTGTGAACCTTGGGGCACTCCTGATGGTATAGAAGAAAAGTTTGAAGAGAAGCCACCGATTACAACAGATTGACAGCGATTTGTCAAATAAGAAGTAAACCATCACAAAAGATCTCCGTGAATACCCAGATGTTCGATCTTTAATAAAAGGGTAAGATGGTTTACTTTATCAAAGGCTTTCGCATAGTCAGTGTATATAGCATCTACTTGAGTTTTATTTTCAAATTGAGAGAAAATGTATTGAGTGAATACTGCTAGATTAGTTGTTGTTGATCGTTTTCTAAGAAAGCCGTGCTGCTGTTCGGGAAAGTTATGTGACAAATGAGTATAGACCTGATCATAAACAAATTTTTTGAACATTTTACTAAATACTGGAAGTATGGAAATTGGGCGATAATTTTCGATGCAATTTTTATCCCCACTTTTATGAATCAGTACAATATTTGCTTCCTTTCATTTGCTTGGAAATTATCCTTCCGATAGTGATTTTATAAAATAAGAGCAAGAGGAAGAGACAATTCATGAGCGCAATCAATTATGAATATTGGAGGTATCCGGTCACTACCAGGGCCTTTGTTTGCATCTAGCATTCGAATGTATTTGAAAACAATGTCTTTGTTAATGCAAATGCTACTTAGATTATCATTGGTAATTTCATTGCGTTGAGTATAATCTAAATTAAATTAACTGTGTACGCTTGTTTCTCTATCGAAAACAGAATGAAAGTATTTAGAGAATGATTCACATACATCATAACAATTTTCAATAGTTTCACCAGCATAAGTCATTACTTTTGGAATAGCGTTATCTTTTTTTTAATGTATCCCCAAAAACATTTACTGTCTCTATTTATGTCATTCTCTGTTTTTAATAAAAAGTTTCGATAGCAAATACCTTGAATTCTCTTTTGTCTAGACCTAAGAAGTTTAAACTCTTGATAATCCATAATACAGTTTGTTTGTTTCCATTTTTTGTGCATCTTACTCTTTTCTTTAATTACATTTATAAGAGAAGGGGTGTACCAAGTTGGGTACTTTTTGTCTTTACTTATTGTTTTTGGAACCAAGTCTTCAATTACTTCGTAAAGTGTATTATAAAAGCAAGTTAAAGCATCATCCAAATTTAAAATAGAGCATAATTGAGTAGGCCAATCCGTTTGAGAAAGACACAGTTTTATAGCACAGTAATCCGCCTTATGATACAAAAACACTATGCGATCGATCGATGAACCGATGAGTCGTTGTTTTTTCTAGTTGAACATTAACCATGGGGTGATGACTATCCTCCGTTACCAATGAAAAATCTGAACGCAATATCTTTATATCTCTATTGCATAGTATAAGATCAAGGATCCTTCCATTTTCATTGAGAATGTGATTGTATTGATCTAGGCCTGTTAAAGCCATCGTGTCAATAAATAAAGTTATTTCAGCATTACTCGAGTGAGATGGGTAAAAAGTAATTATGGCCGATACGTTTACTCCAAATCAAGTTGGGTATATTGAAATCGCCCATAACTATAAAATCATCCGTAGCAAAACTAATACATAAATCACTGATTGTGTTCGAAAAAGAATGAAGCAAACAGGAGTGAGTCGAAGGTGGTATTAAAATTTTACACATAAACAAAAAAGGAAGTAAACTCAATAACTTAGAAGGATTAGGGATTAGAAATGCTGTAAATAACAATTTAAATATTATTTATAATCAAATAAATTTGAGTAATAGTCCTATTTTGAATATGTTCCCTCTCCCTAAATCCACACATTAACCCCCAGTTTCTACCCCCTCTCTTCTCCTTTATCCACACCCACTCTACCCTCACTGTATAAATTTTTTATAATTTTGTAATTAACCCTGAAGAAGGCATAGTATTTTGCCGAAATAAGTTGGTTATTAAATCATAAAAAAATAAATAAAGTGGTACACACCAAAAAATAAGTTTTTCATTGTAATATATTGGTTAACCAATGAGTATTTTTTTTTTCATACATTTTATAGAAGTATGGGGTTATGGTAACTTTTTTCTACCATTATGTTTGAGAAAACATTTTTAAAATACAGTTTTGGGTAGTGGGTGCTAAATTTCTTCCTTCTACGCGCCATCTTTGGTTGTACTTACATCTCTCGCTAAGAAGGTGGTCGAAAATCAGACCGTAGAAACCGGTATCGGAAGGTTTTTCTCTGGACGAAGTAGCTGTTTCTATTGGCTCAAACAGCCAACCCAGTTGCTCACCACACTGCGGGCAGATACAAGCGCGCCAAGCAAAACCGGGATACCAGGAATCAGCACGATGCCACTGTTAAGTTAATCAATTTAATTAAGTTGTTGATTGATATTTTCAAATCCCACGCCTTTCCAGAGGACTTAGATTTAAAATTAATTGCAACACAGAGGGAAAACATTTTTGAGAAGAGAATTTATGTATTTAAATACCATAAAACCAATAGTAAAACAAAGACGAATAAGTCACTAATACACATTATGATAGATAGTTAGAGAGAAAGAGTCTAAAGCTCGTAATCCGAGCATAGAAAAGATCCACCTCTCTCGGTAGGCTGTTCAACAGACAAATCATTCTCCCCACAGGCATTATCAACGGAATATGGAAGTCTAGGCATTTACAGGAAATATAACCTGTCTTCAATGCAGCAGCAAGGCCTTTTACGGAAGTAAAAAAATATTCTTACATCTTAAAACATTTCGAGATTTGCACTGGTTAAAAAGCCCAGAGATAGTAAAATACAAGCTTTGCTGGACAATATTCAAATCCCTTCATGAAATGGCTCCAAGATACCTATCGGACCGTTGTATTGGGGAAAATACATGTCAAAGAAAATCTACTTGGAGATCAGCATTCAATTCAGGCAAAGGAAAACTAGGTGAAATCCGGCGCTCCCCAAACACTAGGTTCGGAGATCGTGCTTTTGTCGTTGCCCCGGCCCCTCTGCCTGGAACCAATTGCCTTCAGACTTACGAATCATCGACAGTCTCAGCCAGTTCTGATCCAAACTAAAATCTCACTTCTTTAGTTTATCATACCCTCAATTTTAAATCAGAAAATATAATATGTCATTTTAGCTTAGTTGGAATGTAAGTTTAAGTAGGTATACAATTGTAAAGCGCCCTTGATGTGATTTTTCACAAAAATGACGTGCTATATAAATCAGCCAAATATTATTATTATTGGCTGGTTTGAGTGGCCACTTTACACATTGTGTAACATTCATATTTCCATTTACAAAGTCAACAGATGGAGGAAATAATCTATTCATAGGAAAAAACGGGGTCATTCCCTTATTTTATAGTGCTACATATTATCTTGTTTTTTTTTTTATTATTTTGGTGTATTTATAATATTTGGCATCACCTTAAACCAGCAAAATGGGGTTATACATCATTATAATCCGAACCGTGGTTTATACTGAACAAAATAAAGAAAACTAGCAGCAAGGACTCACCTCTCCAACACCTGAACACAGAGCTTTCGAGGTGTTGATAATTCGAAACCGAACTCCAAAGGGATTCACCAAAGTCTGTATATTAACATTTGTTCTTCCAAAAACCGTCTGATTAGGAGCAATACCAGATTCCGGACTTAAATTATTCACGATATAATGTGAATCTGCTATATCAGCGCCGCATTTTCGACATATTATGAATTCTAAAAGAAATATTCGATATCAGAAGGATATTTTTGTCACCAATATAAACAAACAAAGGGACTATAATCACTATTGAAGCAAACCTGCTATTTGACTTTCTTCTGATACATTAGTGAAACTATAATTTATTTTGGTTACTAATATGAAACTTAATAACCAAAACCGGTATACTTCAAACTTCAGTGACATTCCACGCGTCCATATATTTATTTTTCGCTTTTTTATTCGTGTCATTCAGTTGCATACTTGCCAGTACATTTTTTTTAAATACAGCTTAAATTATAATAATAAATCTCACAAAAATCTATGACTTTCTACAAATGGTAGCACCGGACGAATAGAAAAACTTGAAAAAAGGCGGCAAAATTATTTATTTTTCTAATCGTAACGACGATAATTTGAGGGATTATATCAAACTTTTGCGTTAAATTATCAATATACTAAAAATCCTGTTTATTCTTCTTAATTTAACTATCATTTTGATTAACTGAATTTCTTTTGTGTTTTTTATTTCAGCCCCTTAATGACGTAGGTATGTATTGTGTTTACGTATGTATGTATTGATTGACGTCACGTGTTTTCACATGCCGCCCTTCATCCCCAACGCGGTATTCGCCGCATATAGATCAATAAAAGTATAAGAAAAGGCCTGCCTCACGCCAAAATGCATTTATACGCCGTAAGTTGTTATATAAAAGCCATAAACGTGATGAAAAGTAAACGGACTTTTTCTTAAAATGGAGACGGATGAGTTTGGTTCGAATATTTCTTCGCTTACTATGTTCGTGCTTACTTTCGGTGTCTGTAATCGTTGATACAATAATATTTGTGTTGTGCCTTTAATTAGTTATCTTTTGTAAACAAAATTGTCTAGTTTAAATGGCTTGAGGTTTGTATAACATGGTTGAAGATGAGCCCGATTGGAAGGCCGCGAGACGAGGAATCGAGTTATTGATCAATGATAAAAACAAGGAAGCCGAAGATCTCTTCAACAATAGCCCCCCGAACATTCATATGACGGCAGGAATATGTTATGTTACTTTTATGGTGAGTTTGTAATAAGTTTATTCTTTAAAAATCACTATTTATGCCACTTTGAATTATTTATAATTAGTCAAATACGTGTTTTCGTTTTGACCACATTAAATTTGTTTGTTTATTTTATAAAAACATACAAGCAACAATGATTAAATTACATATTTAACAGGTTGAAAGACAGACCAGCGAATTTTTAAAATAATAATCAATGGTACATTCTTAAATTAATATGTGTGTGCATATAAAATATATATGTGTATAAGAGGGTGTATTTGTATGAGAGTAAGTGTTCAGGTATGTGTAAGCGTATGCATCATTATAAAGCAAGTGGGAGTGTATTGCAGCCAGATAGAATGAGTCGTAATTTATTTTTAAATAAATTAATCTTTTCTAATGATGTTGCACTGTTTAATATACGAGTATGAATGTATGAAAATAAAATTGTTATTTGAACAAAAATGATAGAAGAAAGAATATTGCGCATAGTTAGTGCTTCAAACCGGCAGATGGAATAAATATTTATTTTGGAGAGTAGGTTTAATTTATTATTTAATAATTCATATTATTATTATTATAAGTAATATTAGTATAATAATTATTACTATTGTTATTTAATTTTAAGCCATCAGCACTTTAACTTTTCCAAAACAAATATAGTCCATTTTTGATCTTGTTGAGACTACACATTGAGACCAACTCTTGTGGCAGCTTATTCTCACCATCAACAACCCTATTGCTCAGGAAATGCTTCCTTGGATTTAGATTGAATCTAATTTTCTTCAACTGGAGACTGTCGCCTTAAACTCAAGCATTTTGTTCGAGCTTGAACATGAGATACAAATTTAGGCATCTGTGGTGACTAATATAATTTGGGTTGTTCCTAAAAAACTGAAATGCACACAAACATAAAATATATACAATGTTTTGAGTTTGTCTAAATTTTTGGTCATAAGCCCTGTAAATGCCTAGACTTCCATATTCTCTTCTCTAAAATTATTCTCCATCTCTGTTGTAATATGTTAAATAAAATATATAATTATATACAAACATAAAATGTTTACCCTTACTATATTAAAGATAATGTACTAGTACCCTCTTACCTTTCCATCGGACTCGGAAAGAGGCCAAAGTCCTTATAATTTGGCAATTCTATTTTAAGTCATGCCTGATCCACTATTGGGGCAGTAGTAAACAAAGAACGCAGCAAAAAATAAAAACCAGATATTCCTCTCACGTAAATTATTATTTTCCAAAAAGTAAAACAACTTTGGTTAAGAGACATTTCTCTGTGGTAGGTCCCAGGATATAATTTACTTACACATACATAATGTATCTATGTGCACATCATTAAACCCATCTAAAGCGGAACAACTATAAATGGCTTCAGCCAGACGACAGAAATTGATTCAGGATACGGCACTACCCGATGTAAGGAGTACCGTTTTACCACCTACCGTTAAACTACTGGGAATCTTCCTTAATTCTGACCTTTCTCTTGACGCTCAAATTAGATGCATATGCAAAAATTTGCTGGTTGATGCCGCCCACCAATTAATAAATGCGTTTGTAGTGCCTAGAGTCAATTATTGTAATGGTATCTACGCAGGTCTACCAAATAGTAAAATTACTCGCCTACAGTCTGTATTGAATGCCGCAGCGAAACTTATTTTTGGAATCTCTAAGTTCAGTCATATCACTCCACTACTTCGGGGATTACACTGGCTACGTTTTCCACAGAGGGTGGAATACAAACTCTGTTGGCTTATGTATAAGTCACTGCACAATTCTGCTCCAGAATATCTGAGGGAACTTTGTATTCCAGATGAACTAGCTAATAGACGTCTTACGGTTAGATCAGCTACATCTACATCGAGAGGAAAAGTTTTTATAACTCTACGCAAACAGCGCACTAAATTCAGTGAACGTATATTTGCGGTCGCAGGACCTATGGCATGGAATGCTCTCCCAGTAGAGGTGCGTGGCTGTGAGAGTGAAGTGATGTTTCGGAAAAATCTTAAAACCCACTTGTTCTCTAAATCAGGGGTCTCCAAACTTTCCAGCCTTAGGGTCATACTGATTACTCCAGCAAGTTCCAAGGGCCAAAACCGTTTTAATTTTCGTGCCATTATCTATGATTTCTAGATAAGTCGCTGAGTACGCGCCAAGTACTTCAGCGCTTATTTGAACTTCGATCAGTGATTGAAATTTTATTGGATGAAAAGCATTGAAGAATTGAAAATAGCGAATGGCTGTGAAAGTTAGCATTCTATGTCGATTCGACAAAACATATGAACAAACTGAATTGCAAGGAGAAAACCAGCTTCTCCCTAATTTATATAATAATATCAAATCGTTCCGGCAGAAAATAATACTGTTTTAATCACAATAACGTAAAAAATGTTTCACACATTAAAAAACACGTGAAATATTCAGTCACACTACTGAGACTGAGTTTTTCATCGATTTTGCAATCGGAGCTTTGAGTGCTTTAGAGATAAATTTTGAAACTCGTTTTTCAGACTTCGATATCATTGCGAATGAAATTAAGATTTTTCAAAATCCTCCGAAAAAAAACCGACATTGAAACACTAGCCCCGGAACTTCAATTGGAAATGATTGATTTATAGAGTGCAGTGATATAATAAAGAACAAATATCAAAACTAATCTTTGTTGGAATTTTACAAGAGTCTTCCGCTGGCACAATTTGATAATTTGCATAAATTTACTCGTGGGCTATTTTCTGTTTTTGGTACTACTAACTTGTGTGAGAAAACATTCTCCAAAATGGAGTACACAAATAATGTTTACAGATCTGAGTTAACTGATGAGCATCTTAAATCTCTCTAATAATTGGTACAAGTAAAATTTGTCCACAACTACAAACTATTGTCAGTGGAAAATCACAATGAAAAAAAACCTCATTGGTATTTTATATGTTATAAAGTTTATATGCTATATGTTTATTTGTTTATATGTTGTAATGTTTATATGCTATATGTTTATGTGTTTATATGTTATAATGTTTATATGTGTTTATAACGTTAATAAATGTTTATAATGTTAGTTGGATTCATTTAAATTATTTGTTAGTAGCTATGCTTAAGTTAAATTTTCTGCGTATTATACTTGTCACTAAGCTTTACCTAGCAAGTAAATAGAACCGAGTCATAACAATTCTGTGTTTTTTATCCAACCTATCACAACAACAATAGGCCATTAGCTGTCGCGGGCCTGGTTGATGACACTGGCGGGCCAGATTTGGCCCGCGGGCCGTAGTTTGGAGACCCCTGCTCTAAATCATTTGAATTAATCTGCAGCATGTGATAACAAAATAAATGGTTCAGCTTAAATTGTAAATTCAAAAAGTTCAAATTTAATTGATTTATTTAAATAATCACTTTGTTAAATGAAACGGTATTATATTACGAAAATGGCACCATATAACATATAAGTTATCCAAAATAATAATAACAATCATAAAATGTATGTATGTAAGATTTACAAACTTAATATGTATCATATATTTTATTTCTTTTCTAATGATTTTGCACTGCTTTATCACAAATCTTTGTATTATTTAATCAAATCTATTAACTATGCTTTTCCTTTATTATGTTCTACTCTATCTTATTTATTATGTTATGCATTTTGTACAAATTTGCTACTACAGCCGTTAATATATGTATAAATAATTACTTAGAATCAATCTCAATCGCCATAGATGTTTTCACTTGAATCAAACGGTCTTCAGCATTTCACACTCATTTTCTTTTCAGAATGCGCTGATGTGTTTCGACGACATGAGAGTGAACGAGGCGATAGGGGACATAAAAAAAATTGAAGAGCAATGCGTCACGCAGATCGGCTGGATGAAGTCCCTGAAGAACAAGATCTTTGTCTCCCAACCTGAGGACAAGTCTCTGGAACACTCGCTGGCCGAGAGAATCGTGCTGGCCGATTCCCTCGTATGCCAGGCCTCCCTCACCTTTCTCAGGAATGACTTCACGTCTTTCATGAAGGCCGGCTGGACGCTGCGACGCGCTTGGAAGATTTACCAGCAGACATACGACCAACTGACGATGCTGAAAACCAAATGCAATAGTAATATTTGTATTAAATAATGGATGTACTTCCCCTCTCCTAATACATCGAGCCATGATCGCCAGAACGTCGTAACCAACGGGAGCAATATTTTTTCTTTTTTATTACTAACCTTCCCTTCCCGGTAATGTGTAGCTAGCAAATATTGCAACCAACAACTTTAATACACGTTTCAAATGAAATAATTTATTATTAATTGATAAATACCTTTTGGGCATAGAAAAGGCATTTTATCAGAAATCGGAGATAAATCACCAATACAATTAAAAGTATACTGATGTCATGACGTGGCGTATGAAGTAAAAGAGTACTGAATATACAATTGTAACACTCTTTACGTCTCACTCTCGATACCATGGGTAGTATATTCGAGACCGAGATATACAATTTCACTCGTCAAATGTGCAAATCGCGAAGTTGCCGGTACTTCTGCCAGAAGCCAGTAGCCCCAGTAGCTATCCGAGCGTTAGGGGTGGTCCTCTCGCTCGCGCTGCAGACATGAGCTAATGTTTTTAACATTTAGATCAATAATATTATCACTTTTGACTACATCTATCCGTTTTGTAGCAACAATTCACGGACAGTGTATACTTGTATTGCCGTATTGAACTGACTTCATGAACTCGGCAATAGTTATTCCCACCTATCGGATATATTTTGTAAAGAGTATAGGGTATTGTTCCTATTGAACAAACCTTTTGAACTTTTTCAAAGATGGTGAATAGTAATTATATTTATACATTTCATAATATATACAATTTTTTGTTCACTTTGCCCAGCTGTATGAAACAGTACTTACGATTTTCTTGTTTTATTAATAAAAAATATTTTATTATTTAATTTGTTTTTCACAGTTATTCTTAAATTGTTTAAACTTTCTACTGAATATGTTGTATAATTTTTTTTTATAAATCTTGTATAACTTTTAGGTTATTTAAAAAAAATATATATTAAGCCAAATATGTTAGTATTATAAATGTTTGTAAAAGGCAGATTTGCCGTTTATGTTAATAAAATATAATAAAATACAATAATTGAAGCTATTGCCGGTGAATATGCAATTTTTGATTTAAAATCCCTCATTTTTGCGTGTGTATCGACTACACAGCACTGTAATGTGGGGATGTTTTTGGTACAGTAAAGGTAGGATTAAGGAATATGATTTAAGATCCAAGTTTTGTTTAGATTATTTATTTTTTTGGTATCAATAAAATAAATAATGGACTCAACAGTGTATTCCTTGTTAATTGAGAGGAATTTTAAATAATCAACTCAAAGTGGATTCCTTGTTAAAGTAAGGAGTGTTTCCCTATAAAATATTGTTTTTGTCACATTACGATACTTTGGCGATCATGGCTGGACATGTAACGAAAAAGATTCTTCCGTAACACAGCAAATTGGTTAGTCGAGACCTGAAACAAATAATATCTGCGCATTGAAATACATCTACTACTACTACTACCATCACGCCATTTCCCCGTAGGGGTAGGCAGAGAGAATGGACCGCCACACACGTCTATCCTGGCATACAATCCTAGCCTCTTCCACATTCATACATCTTGTCATACATGCCCTTCGGTTCTGTCTGCTTTTGACATGACCAGACTTAAGATTTTGGTTTATCCGGTCATGCCACGTCTTCCTTGGTCGTCCTCGTCTAACGTTGCCGTTCATTTTTGCCATATATACTTGTTTTACCATTCTCTCGTCGTCCATTCGTTCTACGTGACCAAACCATCTCAGAGACCCTTTCTTAATCTTATCAATTATACTTGTCTCAGATTTACACTCTCGCCTGATTTCATCATTCGTAGCCCTGTCATACATTGATTTCCCACACATTCGTCTAAGAAATCGCATTTCAACCGCGTTCACTCGGCTTTCATCCTTCCTCTGCCAGTTCCATGTTTCACTTCCATACATAAGTGTTGGGACTAAAACTCCGTTGTGCACTGCCAGTTTAGCTTCGATTGACATATTTTTATTAGAAATTACTGTGCTTAGTGCTCCGTTCATTTTGTTGCCCGCATTCACTCTTCTTTCAACATCTTTTTCTACTCTTCCATCTCTTGAAAACATGCTTCCCAGATACAAAAATTCTTCTACTTGCTCGAGACATTCGTTGTTTACATTTATTATGCAGTCAGTAACCTCACTATCCCTTTCAAATACCATCACTTAATACATAAATAAATAAAATGAAAATGGAAAATAGTAACAATACATCTCCTATCGGGGTCACATTGATAGTATTGTAAACAAATCTCTCAAGCTTCTTGGTTTTATCAATAGAATGACAACAGACTTCAAAAATATTAATACCATCAAAACTCTTTACTGCTCACTGGTTTGACCCCATCTAGAATATACTTCTCCAATATGGTTTCCATTCTATAGGACTCATATTGACCATATCGAGTCTTTCCGATACTGTTTTCTAAGTAAAGTGGAACGGTTCCTCATTGCAGAGGGACAATTATTCCTATCTTAAAATAGAGCAATCCCTCAATCTGTCTTCATTGGAGAAACGTAGAACGGAGATGGACCTTATGAGTATTTTCAAAATACTTGATGCTATTTTAGCCAGTAAAATGTTTTTTTTTTTGCATTTATGAATTGTATTTATTTAAAAATATTTTTACAAAAAAAAAATTTCTTTAAAGTTGCATTGTTTACAAAAAAAAACATGTACTTCAGGAATGACATTGGGGCTCAGTGGGTATAAAATAAAGGGGGAGAGTACAAATGGCATATATTACTGTTTTATATTTTTTTATTTAAAAAAATATTATTTACGAAATTTTTAAAAATGATTCATTTTATTAATACAAAAAAAACTTGATTATTGTGAATTTTTTAAAAATTGTAAAGTAATTAGAAAATAGTAATTATAAAACACAAATTTTAGAACCTGGGCTACCAAGTAAAAATTATATTGATTCGTAAAGAATATATCTTTGGCTAGATGCATGCAAAAAATGTGGGCGGGTTGGTTAAGAAAATAATGAGATATGATTATTTTTCTTCGTGTACCTGAGGAATGACGCTGGTACTGAGGGGTAAAGTCCAATATGCACATTGAACTTAAAAGAAATAGTATTTTTGCTACTGGTTTTGTTGGTTTCCCAAAAACAGTAATCATGGACAGTACTGTTTTTGCTTTTAACCCCCTCTTACTAATAAGCTTTGAAATTTTTCACAATGGTATATTGGATTATGAAGTACAATGTATGTTAATACGTGAGCCAGGCAGGAAAAAAACCAAAACGAGATAACTTTTTTTTGCAATACATAAAATGAAGCGTTTTATATTCCAGGATCCCTGAGCAACAAATCGTCTAGTGGAGCCAGCTCGCCGACGTCCATTTCCTGCTCATCCTGGAGTATCAGCGACAGAGATCCTCCCCTCGAACCCAACATCTGCTCGCCACAGAAACTCAACGGCCAAAGAGCCAACAGCAAACCGTCCAACTTGTCTCAGTCCCTCGACATGAACGCCTATAGCAATCTGTACACTTGCGCCAGCAAAACATTCTCCAATTTCACAAGTATCGAGAATGATTGCAAATCTCAAGATGGTTGTGAAATAGATTTTGAGGAGAGGTTACTAGAACAAAGTAAAGAAATGCTCGATGAAAAGAGTTTCAGCTCTTCGAGCCATAGTCTGTCCGTCCCACCGTCGACATTTCTCCATCCGAATTCTTTGAATGGAGGACGTAGAGTTGTCAACAAGAATCGTCCTAACTCCATTAGAAAATCCATGTCTCTTTTTTCATCTATCAATAATTTCAGTTCAGCTATTTACGAGAGTGCTTCATCTTTGATCGGCCTTAAGAAGGAGTGTTCAGAAAAGTAAGTACCAGTTTTATAGTGAACAAACAATTAATTTGAGTTTTTCATCTCAAAATTTTTCACACACCTTTCTTTATTTTGTCGGTAATGCTTGTCTCAGCCTTACGTAATGCAAAAATCTAAACATTTGTACACACTTATCATACATAGTTTTACCACACATTCGCCTGAGAGATTGCATTTTGACAGCATTCAGCCTACTTTCATCCTCATTCTCCCAATTCCATACCTCACCAGGACTCCATTGTGAACTGCTAATTTTGCCTCCTGCTGCAAACATTTATTTGCCAAGGTTGATTTTAGTGCACTGTTGACCCTGTTCCCGGCGCTCACCCACCTTTCAATATCTTTCCCAGTCTTTCTATACCTAGTAAACATACTTCCCAGATACACAAATTCCTCTTTTCCGGTTTCAATATAACCCCATTTTTTTGTACTTTAATTTCTTTCAAAAACCCTCACATTTGATTTATCATCATTCATCGTCAAAATTTTTGTACTTCGCATGTGTCGATTATTTGAAATATTTTGATAGAAAAATATAGTATTTTTTGATAAAAATTTGATTTGTCGTTGGCCTCGTGGTGTAGTGGTTATCGCGTTAATCTGCTATGCGAGAGGTCTCAGGTTCGATTCCTGACATGGTTGACATGAAATATTTATTTAAAAGGGTGTTTTCACACTAGAATATTTCATAGTCCTTGGACTGGCACCCGAAGCATAAGACTGATCATGTAACAAAAATGATCAAGATATGCTGCGATTGGTGAACCAATGTAGTGCTTTATGCGCCATTAATAAAAATGTAAAACGCACCTAATTATGCTTTATAAAAATATTATATATTTTTAAAACTGACAATTGTCTCTTTCATGTTTGGAATCAAAATATATAAACGGGGTTGTGGTCCTGTTTTGGACTCGCAGATTAAAGGTCCGAGGTTTGAATTCCACTTTACCACAAGGTTATTCCCACTTTAGTATAATAAATTGGGTTTATTATTTTCGGATAAAACAGATTTCTACAAAACTGGTATCGCACACTGACATACAATATTCTCATCCGAGAATTACAATAGTTCTATTATAAAAGTCAGTGTTTTATTTTTAGTGGTATAGACCCGGAGGCGGTAGCGCGTCTCATGTCCGCCGTATCGTTTGGCTATGGGATATTCAAGCTGTGCGTGTCTCTCGCGCCCCCCATCCTGCTCCGCTGGGCCAACATGCTGGGCTTCCAGGGGGACCAGAACTCCGCCATACAGTGCCTTAACTACTCGCGCAGGGGAGCCGACATGCGAGCGCCACTTGCCTCGTAAGTCCATGTGTATAAGACACTCACGTATTATATTGATAATTTAAGTTTGCAAGTGAAAATTCTTGATGGAAGTTCATTGTAATTTATTATAAAAATAAAACACGAGTGATACTTTAATCCACAAATTTGGAATATCCAGTGACCGGTTTCATCGCTTTCGCGACATCTTCGAGACTGGTATCTTTATTAAAAAGTTAAATGTATTTATACAGAACGGAGGTAAGGATAGATAATTCAAAGTTATATGTAAGTAAATTAAATAAAGTTATTTTTATCTTAAGGATCATTATCAACAAATTTTCTATGGGTTAACTAATGAATGTATATATTGCTATTTTAATGAGTTTAAGTATTTTATTTTATTTTTGGTGTCTCATCCTTCGTGAGTGTGGTTTTGTAAATAATGATTTCTGAAAAACAAAGGGTAAAAAGTCATTAGTAAAATTGTATTACAATGGGTAAAGTAATGGAGAATGCACATGTGTTATCTGTGTAACTAACAGATCCTTAAGATAAAAATAACTTTATTTAATTTACTTACATATAACTTTGAATTATGTATCCTTACCTCTGTTCTGTATAAATACATTTAACTTTTTAATAAAGATACCTGTCGCGAAAGCGATGAAACCGGTCACTGGATATTCCAAATTTGTGGATTAAAGTAGAACTCGTGTTTTATTTATATAATAAAATATATTATATTGATTGTTGATAAATTTTAATCACTACAGAACACACGCAATCGGTTTGTATTTGGACTTAGGAAACATGACCACTGACCACATATCTCATTACCATTGGTTGCTGAAATACCTCAATATTAACATATAACGATAGAGGTAAAGAACATTTAAGAGAAGGGAATATACGTATCAGAGGTCCGAGATTTGATCCCCACTGTACCCCAACTTGATTTCTATTTTCTAATAGTAAATTATTTACAACTCGTTGAAACTGGCCATCAAAATTGAAATATTTGGGTAAATTATAAGATCAGTGTTTTGAGTATGTCCAAATGCTTGCAGACTGGCTGGATTTTCACCCCTTAGGGAGTTGTTCATATTTAAATTTGTTGCAACAGAGAGGACCCTGTAAATGCCTAGACTCCCATATTCTTTCTCAAAAATGTTTTCCCTCTCTGTTGCAACAAATTTAAATATGAACAACTAACTAGGGAGAAAATCCAGCCAGTCTGCAAGCATTTGGACATACTCAAAACATTGTTGAATTAACTACCTGGTAAAAGAAGAAGTTTGAAAAATTGTTTTCAGGAGTGGCCTAGTAGGTGAATTGGTTCAGCCGAATGAATCTCACCCACATGATGAAGGTTTCAGCTCTTTTACTTCACAAAAGTCAACAGATGGAAGAGTTAAGGAAATGTGGATGTTCAAGCTTCAAGCATAGGCGGAATGGTGAATGTTACACAGTGTAAAATGGCCACTTAAACCAGCCAATAACAGGTCATAAGCCCTGTAAATGCCCAGATTCCCATATCCCTTCTCAAAAATACTTTCCCTCTATTGCAACGAATTAAAATTATAAGAATGTTAATATTTATTTTTCCTCTTTTTAAATAAATGTCAGGACAACTCACCGACGAAAATTAGTGACGTCACATTTAAAAATTACAAAAATTCGAATTACGAAAAATTTTGAAGAGTTTGATAGTCGTCTATTACAAAAATATGTACATATATTTAAAAAATATATATATATTTTTAGATTTTTTAGTAAGATGTGTATATGCAAGAATCAAATTTTTATTTGAAATGAATCTTGTTTATTGTGTGTGCAGACAATTGGTAGAATTCCATATTAAATTTGGTAATGTATCCAAAATAAAACATGTTTATTGGATTTTATTTCTATTTTTTTAATATACAAAATGGTATTTTGTGACGCATTTTGCATTGTTAGGAAATTTTCAAACTTATGTAGGTACTTAGATATTTACAAAGTTTCTTTATATACTAAAAATAATTGCTGTTAAATGATTGAGGAAATCTATACAAGCCAAGATAAGTAAAGTAATTTAAAATCAATTAGGGTAAACTGAGTATATTTTATTAGGGACATTGGGGAAAGCCTTCCATTATTTAAAAATATTTGTTAGGGTTTCATTTTAAAATAAATATATTTATTATAATACGTAGTTTGATGTTAAAATTGATTTTATTTTGATAAAATATAGTTGAAACTATACATTACAAACATATATTCAATACGTACATATTATAAAAAAGAAAAAATACATGAAAGAGACTTATGCCAAAGTAGTAGGAGAATCCTGCTCCGGAAAACCCCTTCGGATACATGGAACAGATCAATATCCAGAGAGATGCTGTTCAGCATAGCGGTAGCCCTTCCAACAGGCATAACCATAGGCATGTTGGTCCTGAATATCGGAATATGAAACAATCTATGCTGACGCTGTCTTAGGTAATTATCAGAAACATACAAACCAATGCTCATCATAGAATTATCGATCATACCGCGCAACAATCGATAAAAATGTGTAGTGAAATACACATTCCTTCTAGTCTCTAAACTGTTGTAGCCAAGCATACCCTGGAGAAACTCGGTCGGGTAGAGCCGAGGATAATACTCGCACTCTCTCATGTAGAGATATCTCAGAAACTTCTTTTGGATTTTCTCTATCATAAGATAGTACTTCAGTTCATGTGGCCTCTAAATCATCGAGTCTACTTCTCAGTATGCGGGTATTTTTGAAAACCCTGGCAGTACGCAGAACAAATCCTAACATCTTCAATGCATTACCACTGATTGTCTCTATGTGTTCATGAAATGTCAGGGTGCTCACAAATCTAACGTCCAGATCCTTAACATTCGATGTTCGTATCAGATTCTGGTAGATACGAGTAACTAAGATTTATGTTCAATGTCAACTAAGGTAAAAACTTTTTTTTTTTAAAAAAAGAAATATTTGCGTTCTTATGATTTACCCAAATATTTAATTTTGAGGGCCATTTTCAACGAGTTGTAAATAACTCACTATTAGAAAATGGGAATCAAGTTGGGGTAAAGTGGGATTCGAACCACAGACCTTTGGTCCGTGAGTCCGAGACACTAGCCACAGGACCACTACCCGATTAATACATTCAGATTTTATAAAATTATTTCATCATTTAATTTAATTGAGTGGGAACATAACAAGTTTTTTATGTATTGAGTAGGTATATAATAATAAGTTCACAAATTTACAATAATAAAATTACAATTACATAAATATTTTTAGCTTACAATTAAAATCCAATAAACGTGTTGGATACCAAATGAATCTTGTTGTTCGTTTTTCCAGATTAACTTTGCTATGGTACCACACCATAGTTCGTCCGTTTTTCAACCTAGATGGTGCTGTATCCGCATCGGGGGTGGAGGAAGCAACTCTCATTTTGGAAGAGGAGATAGAATTTCAAAATTCAGCCTTATTTCTATTCTTCAAAGGACGAGTTGAGAGAATCAAGGTGAATATGGAACGGTATAAATAGTTATTAAATAAAAAAATATTATATTATTACAACAGAGATGAAGAACATTTAAGATAAGGTAATATGGAAGTCTAGGCATCTACAGGGCTTATGACCTGTCAATGGCTGGTTTAAGTGGCCACTTTACACACTGTGTAACATTCACCATTCTGCCTATATTTGAACATCCATATTCCTTCAATTCTTTCATCTGTTGATGTTTGTGAAGTTAAAGAGCTGAAACCTTTATTTATGCGGGTGAGATTCATCTAATTGAATTATTTCACCTACATACTAGGCAACGCCTGAAAATATTATTTTTTCAATTTCTATACTTCTTCATGGACCAGGTAATTTATCAACAATATTTTGAGTTTTGGAAATTGGACATGTTCTTCATCTCTGTTGTAATATTTTAATATAAACAGCTCCCCAGGGAGTTGAATCCAGTCCTTGTCTACAAAAATTTGGACAAACTCAAAATATTGTTAAAAAATATTTGTATATACAGGTGGCCGGAGAAGTGACGTCCAAAGGTAAAATGTAGGTGCCTCATATTGAAGGCTATCCGAATCACCCCCATGTATGTTCTGCAATTTTGCATAGTTTTCGAGTTATGATTTTTTCAATGGGTTTTTGAGAATTTTCGACTTGATCAGTTTTTAATTTCTGGAAGGTTTTTTTCAGGTTTTTTTTTGTACCGCATTCTTTTTAAATTGTACTTTCACGCATAAAATCATCAGCTTCGTCACATTAATAGAAGCTACGAAAAATTGACCTCAAATGCAAATTTTAAGTTCGAGTCAGACTAGAACTTTTACCTCAAAATTAAAAATCTAAAAAGGCAATTCCTTAGTTTCTGAGTAACTTTAAAAACTGCGCTGCACTCTATGCTTTTATAATAATACAAAAAAGTAGTACTTAATTAGCTGAAATCAGCCTTCAAAGATACTGAGGTGGAAAATTCCTCAGTCATTTTTGTGTTTACTGCTACTCGTGCTTCCATTTTATCTCTTACAGTTATTTTTTGTTAGTTTACACTCTTTCTATCATAATTATCCTTGGGAAGTTTTCACCTAAATATATAAAAATGCTAGTGTCGCAAGGAGGTACAAGGTTCGCTCCCCGCTCTACCACAACTTAGTTTCCATTTTCTAATAGTGAGTTATTTACAACTCGTTGATGAGGCGGCCTCCGTGGTGTAGTGGTCAAGACGCTTGACTCACGCACGGAAGGTTCCGGGTTCGATTCCCGGTGAGAACACAAAAATTAAAATGTGATTTTTCTCAAGCCTGGGTGCTCTGTGATGTAATTCACCACTGTAATTAGGCCTCCTGGCCTGTTGTGGTGCAAAAAAAAAATGTATTAAAAAAAAAATGTATTAAATGGCCCCCAAAATTGAAATATTTGGGATTTACCAAGAACGCAAATATTTATTTTTAAAAAAAGATACTCGCATCACTCTCCATTGTTACTCACCTCAGTTCTACTTATCTTTTTTTTAAAGCAAGTATTTTTATTCCTTTACATATTCATACATCATTATCTATTATTACTTATCCCATTTTCTACTTATGTTTTTTTTTTTTTAATTAGGTACTGTTTTTCCTTTACATATTTATACATCTTTATCCATTATTACTCATCCCATTTTCTACTTGTTTTTTTTTTTTTAATTGGGTACTGTTTTTCCTTTACATATTCATACATCTTTATCCATTATTACTCATCCCATTTTCTACTTATGTTTTTTTTTTTAAATTAGGTACTGTTTTTCCTTTACATATTCATACATCTTTATCCATTATTACTCATCCCATTTTCTACTTATGTTTTTTTTTTAAATTAGGTACTGTTTTTCCTTTACATATTCATACATCTTTATCCATTATTACTCATCCCATTTTCTACTTGTTTTTTTTTTTTTAATTAGGTACTGTTTTTCCTTTACATATTCATACATCTTTATCCATTATTACTCATCCCATTTTCTACTTATGTTTTTTTTAGTTTAAGGATATTTTCATACTCAAGAATAGGCCTCATCCATTATGCGATTTTTATTATTATTATCGATAGTTAATTTGTTATTTTTAATTGTTTCCGGTATTATTTCATTCTACAGTTTATTATTTGTGTCCTTTTTATGTATTTTTCAATAAATAGTGAATGTGAATACATAAATCATATTTATTTATTTAATAAACTCCCAAAGGGCTCTTACAATATTTGGTTAAGAAGTACATCAAGTACAATTGGCACAAAATTTAATCGGTATTATTTTACTAATATGTTAATTATAAAAAAAGAAAACGGAAATAAGTAAAGATGAATACAAATCAAAAAGATGAGAATTGAGGGGATGGCCATTCAATGGAAAGGATAGCTAATTTGATAGCAGCAGGAGTGGTGTGGAGCTAGTCCAACAGCTCAGCATAATTATTAGCTGTTCTGTGGATGCTCACTAGGGGCGGATAGAATGCTGGGTGAAGTTTGTCCTATTGTACTCACACTGGAACATGTGTCGGAGTCTGGTGGTCCTTGTGGGTACACGGAAGTTAATCGGGGACAGTAATTTTAGGCAATTTATTATGGTGCATATCACTTTGTGCATTAGATTGAGGTCAGCAATTGTCCTTCTGGTGGAGAGCAATGGTAACCTCAACTCAGACATCAATGTTTGGTAGCAGATTTCATTTATAGGTTTACACTTTTTGAACTAAATGTAGCGTGAAAACTTCCGCTGAACTCTTTCCGAGTTAAAAGAGTATATAAATAAATAAATAAATTCACGTGTAAAATGTGTATTTGTACATAATATAAAATATTTTAATTTTCAGCCTAATATACCCGGCGCTATTGAAGCTTACCAGCAATCTGTAACAAACGCCGCCATTCCAGATGTTAAATTTTTAGGTGACATAATTTTATACTTTTTACTTTTCCCTCTTTCCAATTGTTCCAAGAAGCTAAACTTTTAGACCTTAGAAAAATATATTGTTTTCAATGTTTAAAATATATATTTAATAACCTAAATTTATTTACAAGTAATTCAAATAGATCAAGTCAAAGAAGGAATCGTGTGTTAGAAATACCACATTGTAAAACAAGGCTTGCACAGAGACATGCATATTTTATAGGCCCAAAAATTTTTAATTCTTTTTTTACTGATAATATTTCATTGATTCCAAACTTTCAAAATTTTCCTTTTTTTTTTATTAAATTTTTTTTTTTTTTTTTAATATTTGTTTTAAAATTCCAAGGGATTTAAAGTACGACTGATCATCTTACCTTCATTTAACAAAATAAAATGATCAAAATACACTGCCCTTGATAAACCAATGCACTGTCTTTGTAATAGAGGGACCTTAAAAAATAGCGTATTTTGTGACATGCCATTCGAGTACAATTTGTGTCCAGACATTTTTTTGCTTTAAATTATCATTTGGTTGGAATCAGTTTAAGAAAATTTCAAATGCAAACAAGAGAATTCGATACAAAAATATACGAAATTTCATCCGACCCTCTCCCTGGTATCATGCCTACAAATTGTCTATCGTCTCCAATATTATCAGACTGACGATTGGCCACTGTATTGTCAATAAACATTTGTTTGAAATCAAGATTGTCATTGCATTCATCTCATGTCTTGTCAGTCTAATCCCCAGAAATAGTTTTGTGGACAGTCTTCGGTGAGAGTGCGGGCTTGCCTAGGAATGCATAGACCACGCGTTGTTTGGATGCCCCATTCGGGATGCATATCCTTTTCAATTTTATTTATTCAGATATATGTACATTACAAAATGGAATATTTTAATTCATGCATATAAAAATAATTAAAATAAAAAGGTAAAATTAGGTATATATAAAAATAAGACATAATTATACATAATATCCAGAGAATAATATGTTGAAAAAGTAAGAGAATCTTGTAACAAAAAACTCCCTCAGAGACGTGAAAAATGTCAATGTCCAAAGTAATATTGTTCAACATAGAGATAGCCCTTCCAACAGGTACAACCATTGGCAGGTCGGTCCTGTATATTGGAATGTGAAACAGTCTATGCTGACGCTGTCTAAGGTAATTATCCGGAACATAAAAGCTAATGCTCGCATAATTTCAGGGTTGTCAATAATACCGCACAACAATTGAAAGAAGTGCATAGTTAAATACACATTCCTTCTGGTCTTCAAACTGCTGTAACCGAGCATACCCTGGAGGAACTCAGTGGGATAAAGCCATCGATAATATCCGCACTCCCTCATGTAGAGAAACCGAAGAAATTTCTTCTGAACCCTCTCCACCATAAGAGTCCTTTGTACACTAATCTAAATCTTCCCGTTTGAATGTTTTTACAGTTTTAATGTGATTAAATTAATATATCACCAGGTTTACACGAAGTGGCCTGGTGCCACCTTCTGACACTGAGCTACGAGAAGGCCTACGTTTGCTTCCACCAGCTCCGGAAACACAGCAAGTGGTCGCGCAGTTTCTACGCCTACCTGTCCACCGTCACCACTGGCTCTTATGGAAACACCAAAGGGGTACTGCCGGGGAAACTAGACATCGCTCGACTGTTAGACAAGTCACCCAACAAAGTGAGTGCTCTGAAATTTCTGTCTATCGTTCCTTGAATATTTAATACTGCTAGGATCTGTGAGATTTGCAAGTATTTTACTAATAATTTGATGAATTAAATTTCTTGGATTGGTACAGTGTTTCAGCCATTGCAATATGCAGCTTGTTAATCTGTCTGCACACCGGGATTATTTTAATCGTATTCAGACTCATTCAGCCCATTTAGTTACAATAAAATATATTGTATATATTTTTTAATACAGGTACAATAGGGAAATATCGCACACTATGAATATCGATAAAAATACGTGAAATGGATTTACAAAATATTAATTGTATTTTCAAAATCTATGGATATTGCGGAAACACATTTTCATTCAAGATTTTTATATTTATACTGCTAAAAAATATGTATTGACAAAAATGCGACGTGTTTGACCTTGACCGTTGTGATGTCAAGATTCGTGACGACGTTCTGTTTAAATTTAAGCGGCCACAAACAAAAGTCAAAATTTAATCAAATCGTGACTTATTAGAGGCATGGCCAATGCAACAAACCATTTTTGCGGGAATTTGAAATGATAAATTAATAAAATAAAAATATGTTTTATGCTACTAAGCGGCACAAAAATTATTTTTTTTAATCTATAGTGTTTCATAGACCCTTATCAATTTGCAATTGTAAAAACTCTTAGAGCCCGCTGTCTCAAAAAAATACTTGCATGGCAGTGTCGGGTTTAATTAGACCCAGTTTTTAATGTCGCCTTTAAGGCACTTTTCTGGGTTTTATTTATTTTATTTTATTTCCTTTCATCACAATATGCCCTGAATCATGAAAAGACGTGTGATAAAGTTTTGTGCACAATTTTACATGATTTAGTGAAGAAAAATGATCCATTAAAAATACTTTTCACATAATCGATCGAAAATAAGTTAAAATATTTTAATAACAATTTTTAATAATTAAGAACATTTTTCTTGAAAACTGATTTTATTCATTCCGTGAGAGCTTAATACGCTCTTGCAAAAAATAAAATAATACTCACGACAATCTGTCAATTTTAGGGCGCCCAGATAGAGAAATATGTGAAAAGAAGAATGGTCAAGCTTCCGGACAAAGAAGACATGGATTCCGCATGGGTTACAGACAAGCTCCATTGGCAATTGTATTGCTTCGAAATGCTTTATCTCTGGAACACCTTCCCGAGCTGTGATACAGAAGACTTGACTACAATTATCGCCGGTAAGTTCATATGTAAAATCAATAATTGAACCACCAACTTTGTGATTTTCCGTGTCGAATTATTTTACTATGTTGATTTATTTTGTGTACTGAATCATTGTACATGAATGTAATGTGCATGAATTCCTGGACTGGCATTGGAAGTATAAGACTTCTTACCTTTCGTGTTTTGTATAAAAAATTAACCGGACACACTGCAATGAGGTAGTTCCGTGCTACTGGAAATTGGATTTAAAAAATGTTTTCTTACACGCAGTAAGAATTAGAGCATTTAATTGTATGGCCAAGTTTCTTTAAAATTCATGAAAAAATCATTTAAATTACGTCACAAGTTCTTCTAAATCAACCAATGATAGTGTTGTGAAAGAATTCCGGTTTCTGGGAAGCGAACCTACCAATCAGGACAACTAACCAAAAGAACTAGTGATGTCACGCGCGGGGTAATGAAAAAATTACAAAAATCATAGCGAACTTCCGTATTGGAGCGCTAAGCATCATTGCGTGTGGATTGGAAAACGATGAGTTATAAATAAAATAAAAAATATTTTTTTGCCAGTGTGTACTCCGAACGACGGCGCACCTTGTCTCGCCCACGAGCCTATGGTGGGCTTGGGCTGGCTGATTCACGGCGCCGCGTGTCTGGTTATGGGAAACAGAATTAGCAAGACTGGCGACGGAAGTGATGGAAGCGGCGTGTCGGATTCCTCGGCTGCGTTCTTCACGAGAGCGGTCGACGCCTTTAGGATGTGCCTCAGTACAAGGTCAACTTCCACTGATGATATTCACATTTCCGCCTTTGCGCAGTATGAGTTAGCGCTGCTTCTTTTGAGAAACGAATGTGTGAGTATTTAAAAGATATTTTTTAACCATAATGCATTTTTCATGTATAAAGGGGAAATATCACTTTTTTAAGTAATAAAGGTCTATGAAATACTGTCGAGTAAAAAAAATATTTTTTACTACTTATTAGTAGCATAAAAAATATTTTTTAATTGAATTTTGAAATCCCGCTAAAATGGTCATTGCATTGGCCACGCCGCTAATACATCACGATTCATGTTTATTTTGAACTTTGTTTGAAACCGTTTAAATTTTATGGAACATAATCACAAATCTTGACGTTTTTTTAATAATTTCTTTTTGAAGTTGTGTATGAAAACATTACTCCACAATATCCATATTGATTTTGAAAATACAATTTTAAAAATTTTAACTACATGTTACGCTACAGCAAAAAATTAAACAATGACTACTTTTATAAAAATCACTCTATCTCCTAAAATATCACTTATTTTTTAATGAAATTTTTAGTTCACACTCACCATATACTGCTTATGATAATCTAATTAAAGATAAGAATAGAAGTCAAATATATTTATAACATGACAATAAACTTTATAGGTATTAAAAAAATACAATCCGAAAATGTCACCATTCTGCTTACCAATCATATGATAAAAATGTATAAAAGGAAGACATATAATTTATCAACTCACTGACTAAAAAAATCATCTCGTGCAGAAGCTCTCATGTTTCTCATAAGAGCTGTGCAAGAGTATGTGTGTACATAAATGAAACGACAGCTTATCTTACTTTTTATAGATGTGTGTGTGTAATTTGGAACATCTTGAAGCATTAGCATTGTGGGTGTGTGTGGCGTTTTGCTTACCTGTCGGGGAGATCTGTACACGCTGTGTGTAACTTTTATACTCACAGGCGTGTGCGGGAGGTAGGATTAGGCTATCTTCCTTTTTACCTGCATCCATCCGCTCGGGGCCTCGCGTCTCTGCTGGAGCCTGCAATCGGTCCCGTTGGTACCTTATGACCTCTCGCTCAACACCCTACTACGTTCTTTTCAGAAGGTGGCGGGGAAAAGGATCCACATATATATTATCACACAAGAAATAAGAACGGCTTACTTACATGGATAACACTATTTATTTTATAAGAAACTGGCTATTTAATATGATAACACTATTTATTTTATAAGAAACTGGCGTGTAATACAAAGATATTTTATTACACATTCAATAAAATCTAACTTAATTCAAATTTATATCTAACACGTGTTTTATAGAAGACTAATTTTATGTGAGGAAGCACTGCAGTTGAATTTCGGACAAGGAGAGAAGAACGGGCCTTGAACTTCGCGCCTTTTATAGCCTTTGTTCTTGTCTCCCTCTACTTCCGGCTGGGTATCGAACCGCAGGCTGGTAACTTAACGAGCTGCGTTCGCTTGCGTGGTTTCGCTCCTCGGTAGGTCCTTGAGGATTGTCTATGACGGAGGCGCCACAGCATGAAATACTTGGAAGAAATAATTCAGTAGATCCATCTTTCCCGTCTTTAAAGTGGAGCCAGCATAGTGGATATAAAGTGTGTTAATTTAGTCCCCATATTTTTTTTTTTCCGAAACACCTTAGAACATTTCATGACAACAAGAACAAAATAATAGAGTGGCTACTCGATCAGTGAAAGCACCCCTTTCACACACCCGAAAACCGTAAGTCGTCCTATCGGTTTCGCTCATACTTATTAGGTGTACAAATAAGTTTCCGCCGTTTTTAGTAAAAAATTGGGCATTTACTGTGAAAGAACGGAACCTCGTGTTTTATTCGAAGTATTGTCTTCAAAGCTAATATGCTGCAGTTGGATTGGGTGCAGATAAGGGTGAATATAAGATGATGTAAAACATATTTTTTTGTGTTCAATTTTCAGACAAGACCGGAAGGAAAAGCTTTACTAGTGAAATCCACGACAATGTATAAAGACTTTGATTTCGAGCATCGCTTAAACGTTCGCATCAACTCTACGCTAAGGAAACTAGAAAAATATGAAGCAGAGGGAAAGTGAAAACTTTTACAAAAATATTTAAAAGGTATGTCTGCAATGAGGAACTTCAGCCCTACGGGAAATTGGATACAAAAAATGTTTTCTTATGCGGGGTAAAAATTAGAGCATTAAATTGTACTGCAAAGTTTCTTGAAAATGTACAGAAAGAATAATTAAAAATATTTTGATAAAAACGCACTACTTTAAATGACGTCACTGGTTCATGTGAATCAACCTATGATCTGAGAGCTATGGAAGATTTCCGGTCTGCTTGTCGGTTCTGGACCAATAGGAAGAACTGAATGGGAATAAGCGGAAATGAACCTCTGACGTCACACGTGGAGTTATTTCAGAAATACAAAACTTTAAAAAATCGTAGCGCCGATAATACGATATGTAAAAAATTTTTAAAATTTTTTTTGACTTAGTTTAACAGTCTATTAACGAATAAAAAATTTGAAAAAAACCGCTGAACTTCCTCATTCTGTATAAGAAAACGTCACTTCTCTTGCTGGTTGATTGGAACGCATTTAGTCACTGTATGACTATTGCTTCTAAATTATACAGGATGTTCTTTAAACCCTGTCACATCCGAAACCACGATGATCAGTATGGGCAAGAAGACATTAGCATATTTAAAAAAATATTTAGAACGGACAATTTTTTTTAAAAGAAAATATTTTTAAAAAACAAATGGTTGCGTACTTCTGCAGGGGAGAAGCGAGGGGGATGCCGCCGCGCGGTTGATCAGACTCCCCCCTCGTTTCTCCCCTGCAGAAGTAAGCAACCATTTGTTTACTTAAATATTTTATTTTTGTAAATTTTATTCGTTCTAAAAATTTATTTTAATGTGGCAATATGTCTTCTTGCTCATACTGATCATTGTGGTTTCGGATGTGACAGGGTTTAAAGAAAACCTGTATAATTATTTTTGCTTAAACAGAAATTTGAACATTTTTTTTTTAGACGAGTTGTGGTCTGGTCCTATGGTAATTTTGCAGACTCTGAATCTGGTCCGAGGTTCGAACCCCGCTCTAACCCAATTTGATACCCATTTTTCTAACACGATTATTTACGACCAACAGAAAATAACTCTCAAATTTAAATATTTGATATGATAGATTTGCGAGGATATAACCGCATCACTCTGCCTTTGTACGCATACCTCGCTTCTTCATCACTATCTGAAACAGCATGCAGCATCTACTTGTCTCTCATCTCTTGTCTCATCTCAATATATTTTTTTCTACTTCCCGTTCTTTAAAGTTTTACTCTCATTTATTTATTATATATACGGCCTAAGCCGGTTCCGTGGCTAGTGTTGTGGACTCACAGATCAGAGGTCCGAGGTTCGAACCCACTCTTCTCCAACTTGATTTCCATTTCCTAATAGTGAGTTAATTACAACCCGTTGAAAATGGCCACCAAAATTGAAATATTTGGGTAAATTGTAAGAATGCTATATTTATTATTTTTTTTTTTTTAAATAAAAAATATGAAGAAACAAATGTACAAGAACCTTATGTGGCAAAGACAAACAAGGGCAATAGCCAATCTATCTTCATCCCACACTGTTTAAGTGGCGAAGAGATCTACAAACAGCCGGAAGATCTATCCCAAAGAATTCCAAGTTGTGTGACTAATATGTATTTGGAATGTGTGATATTTAAGAGTCAAAACTGTAAAAAAAATAATTTTATAATACTCATACATAAAGCAGTTTTAAAAAAAAAATCTGGTTAGAAAAATGCGCTGATTTTAAACGATAAATGTATTTATACTGGCACTGCAGTTTTGCTCATAACATGAATGTATTTAGTATTTGTGTAAATTGCATTGTCACAGGAAAGCGCCTATAAATGTTGTACCATAGATAGATTTACAGGATCACAAATACATTTTCTTGTCTATTGAATCATATTGTGGCCACAGGGCTTGTGTCTCGGACTCACAGATCAACGGTCCGTGGTTCGAACCCAACTTGATTACCATTTTATAATAGTCAGTTATTTTACAACTCTTTGAAAATGGCCCTCAAAATGATATATTTGGTTAAATTATGAGAATGCAAATATTTTCTTTACAAAAATAAAAGAAAAAAAAAATTACCTCATTATTATTCCATACATCTTTTTGTCTATCTTTAACTTCTCCAAATGTTTAATAATATTTGCAGGATACCTAAGAATGGGCCTTTTTTTTATGCCTAAGTGAGAGCCAGCTATAACGTCACATTATTGTTGTAAACAAAATAATATGTACATTTAAATAAATAAATCTACTAAATGTTTCAATATAAAATCTGTAAAGACAATCATTCACTTAAATTCCAATAAACCACAATTAAAAAAAAACATTCCTGCAACTTTTTAACAAACAGTTCCATCTGATTAATTCGTTATCTCTTTTAAATATTTTTTGTATAGACAAGGAAAGAGTTCTGAGCATTTTTTCACATTATGCCAATAATACTTTATGGCCTTTACACCCAAGTTGAGAGGTGAAAAGGCCATTAAAAAACGAAGAAGAAGAGTAATAATACTTTATAATCCAGTTTTTTTCAAATCCACTGTATGAATGAATTTCTAATTTTAAAATGGAAATGTTAGTAGCTCTCAGTTAATCTCTAGAGGCACTCATTTTACACATTTAATAAAATTAAGTTGTGTGTCCATTATAAAATAAGAAAGAATGTAATTATTTTGTATAATATTTATATGGCACTAGCCGTCCCAAATGAACTCAATCTTATGTTGTGTGAAAATATATAGAAAAATAAAATCTAGTCATTGTAAATAATATTATGTAGGTATGCAAACAATTTTACTGTGATGAATTGTTTTAAAATTTTATATTTATCTTTTTAATCATTTTTTTATAAATAAAAGTTATGCATGAATTTTCTCAATAATTCGGAGATAAGAAGACAACACATTTTAGTGTTGTTTTTTAAACTTTTTTTGATCTATAAAATCCCTTTTTCTTTACTCAACAATATTTTAAATATGGCCAAATCTGGAATTCTAGGCATTTATAAGCTTTATGACCCGCCGTTGACTGGTTCAAGTGATCATTTTACACATAATGTTATACCATTCACTATTTGTCTATGTTAAAATATCTTTATTTCTGAAGTAATTCTTACATCTGTTGGTTTTTGTGAGTGAGATTCATCTGAATTATTTTACCTACTAGGCATTGGCCTAGTATATAATTGGGTAGTGTTTACGCTCCGCGGCTAGCAGTTATGTAGTGCCTGTGGGTACAATTTTTGGCCAGTTTTTCCAACAAATCTGGTGTTATTTCTTAAATAACACGAGTTAAACCGCAATTTTAATTCTCCAGCATTACCACATTCAAAAAGCAAAGATAAACATAGGACAGTCAAAGATACCATACAATGGTCTCGAACACTACAAGGACTTACCGTACCACTTGAAAAATTACACTGGAGACAAATTTAAAATTAACCTGAAAAAGCACAAGACTACACTTACCAGACGAGACATAACATGACTAGACCTTATATTTCTTTTTTTTTTACATTTTTTTGCACCACAACAGGCCAGGAGGCCTAATTACAGTGGTGAATTACATCACAGAGCACCCAGGCTTGAGAAAAATCACGTTTTAGTTTTTGTGTTCTCGCCGGGAATCGAACCCGGAACCTTCCGTGCGTGAGTCAAGCGTCTTGACCACTACACCACGGAGGCCGCCATATATAACCCTTAAGGTTTTTAACCCATTATACAACCCTAAAGGTTTTTTTTAAATTAATAAACCAGGCGAGAGAAGTGTGCTTGTTAATTTAATTGATGGATGCATCGAGAAAATAGGAAACTGGATGGCTGAAAACAGACTTAACATTAAACCCATCAAAAACGGAACAACTATGGGTGGCTTCAGAATTTGATCCAGGATACGGCCCTACCCAATGTAGGGAGTACCGCTTTACCCACCGTTAAACTACTGGGAGTTTTACTCAATTCTGATCTTTCTCTTGACGCTCAAATTAGTAGAACGATAAGTTTATGCTTTTACCAGCTGAGACAAATTAAATGCATATGCAAAAATTTGCCGGTTGATGCCGCCCGTCAATTAATAAATGCGTTTGTAGTGTCTAGAGTCGATTATTGTAATGGTATCTATGCAGGTCTACCAATGAACAAAATGACTCGCCTACAATCTGTATTGAATGCTGCAGCGAGACTTATTTTCGGAATCTCTAAGTTCAGTCATATCACTCCACTACTTCGGAAACTACACTGGCTACGTTTTCCACAGAGGGTCGAATACAAACTCTGTTGGCTTATGTATAAGTCACTGCACAACTCTGCTCTGGAATATCTAAGGGAACTATGCATTCCAGATGAACTAGCTGACAGGCGTCTCACGCTTAGATCAGCTACGTCTACGGCGAGAGGAAAAGTTATTATACCTCTACGCAAACAGCGCACTAAACTTAGTGAACGCGCATTTGCGGTCGCAGGCCCTATGGCATAGAATGCTCTTCCAGCAGAAGTGCGAGGCTGTAAAAGTGAAGTGATGTTTCGGAAAAAACTTAAAACCCGCTTGTTCTCTAAATCATTTGAATAAATTTGTAGCATGTGTCAACAAAATATTGTTTTAATTAAATTACAAATTTAAAAGCTTAAAAAAAATTTTTTTTTTAACTATAAAATCACTATGTAAAGCGCCCTTAAGGTATTATATTACGAAAATGGTGCTGTATAAGTCATCCATAATAAATAATTAATTAATTAAATAATAAAAAATAGACCACGGGCTTAACTTAACCTTATAGGAAATAATCCAATCGCGTAAAAAATCACAGGACCCTGGAGGCTAATTAGCAGCACCATTTCCGGAAATAATGTTGTCACCAAACTTGTCACGCAATTAATTTATGGTTTTAAAAATTGAACATGGATTTTCAAAGTAAATTTCCACAATTTGCAAGTGTTAATCCGAGTGTAAGATGTTCCATTATTAGAGTATTGTTGCAGGTTACAGAACACAAATGTAAAAAAAAATTGTCGTCATTAGTTTGACAAGTGACAGTATTACAAATCGAAAGTTCTGACAACAAAAAAAACCGTTAGTCTCAAATTTTATTCCAAAGAGATCCTTCATCTCTGTTAATATATATATTAATACTTTACTTATTGTGGGTGTTCATTTTCGAATCGTATTAATTTGTTGTGTAAATTATATAATTTGGAAAAACTAAAATTAATTTACTTTTGTATGACAGAAAATTAACCAACTTTAAAATATTTCAATTACATTAAATTTGTCACTCCTCTAAAAGTTAGCACTTTGATACCAAAAAAAAATTAACTGATAGGTATTAGAACAGAGATGGAGATTTTTTTTGAGAAGGAATATGGAAGTCAGGCATTTACGAAGCTTATAATCAGCTGTTATTAGCTGGTTTTAACATAATCGCAGTGAAACATTCGCAATTAATTTTTGAAAATTTTATGAAATATGGATGTTTATATATAGGTAGAATGATGAATGGCAGTGTGTAAATAAAATTATAAAACTTTTTTAAAAAGTAGCAATGACAGGACATAAAATCCCAGATTTCCATGCTCTCCCATCACAGCAAAACACTCATTTGTTCACAAAGATTCGGACATGGTTAAAATATTGTTTAATAAAATGATATGTTTATTTTATTTCCAATAATCTGTCTCTATAAGCGGGAGTGAATTATTACTCAGAGGTGGAAGCTATTTGTTAGTCTCATGTCTTTAAAAGAAAAAATATTTATCTCAAAATTAATACGCATTTGCACTTTGATCTGTTGCTCCTTAAATACTCTTTGATTCTGTCAGATTATTAAAGCAGTTTTCCTCAAAAAGTTTATTAAACAAATAAGCACATAGGTTTTTGTAAAAACAAATTATAATTTATTTTTTTAAATGAAGTAGTTCTACACGGTATTTTTGACACAAAATGGTAGAAAATTAATATGAAGCTTATCATGTATATGCATATGAACATTATATTAAGTTTATTATTGACCAATAAATCATACATGTGCATATTATATTATCCATAATTTGTTTTATTTTTGATTGAAAAAGAACAATGTTTGTTATGCCCAGTCAAAACACTGTGGCTGAAAATCTAAATATGTTGAAATGTATTGTCATCTATGTAAGTTCATAACCGCAAAAGAACTATTTATCAAAATGTTCAGGGGTTAAAGAAATTAAGTACAGTTTATTTTGTGTTGTTGATTTATATTAGAAAATCTATTTTTACGCGCATGCGCCTATACGAAGTTAATTGTGGCAGTCGCGCATGGCGTACTTACTGTATCGCTTTCACGCATATCAAGTACGTCTCATCAGCTGTATTGGATTTCAGGATGTACGCGGTACTGCTTGTTTCTTTACTGTGGATGATTTATTCATAATGAATTTAATTGAATGCAAGAAACCTGTTGGTCAATTTCGAAATTCAAATACACCGATCAATGCGGCTTGTCCCATTCAACCGAAAACAGCAAAAAAACATATTCTGATTTTTTTGGCTCATATGCGGTATTGAACTTCCATAGTATACTTATTATTATTGTGTCGTCACAAAATTTTAACTCCATGGACAGCAGTGTGGTAAAATTTTTAGAATAATGTGATTTTTTTATGTGCTAAAGAAAAAGGTCGTCATTTTCTATCCTCAATAACCTCTTAGGTACTACTACTGGTTATAGCTTGGCAATGTGCTTGATTTAAATGATAATGATGTTATATGATTAAATAATAATAAAAACATTCCTTTAGACTTAGACCTACAAATAGACGAGTCACGCTGACGCACTCATCTATTTATAGCATTCATGAAGAAGGATACAAAGACATCTTTTTTAGTGGTCAACTCAAAAATGCTGATTTTGAAGTCACCTAGGCCCACGAATTGGAGGTTAACATTTTAAAGGGAATAGGGACAGTAAAAGGCGGAAGTAAAATTGAATTATCAACCATTTTATTAGAAGGTTGTTCGGGGCGAAGGAGCCCACCGTGCAGTGAAACCAGACAACGGCATCCCATTACAGCCAAACTATAAAACCAAACAGCTTATGAAAGAGTTCTGTTTAAAGCTACAACAGGCACCTACGGTCAAAACCACGTTCTCATCACTGGCAATACGATACAGACAATATAGTGACTTCTAGCACCTCTACCAGTGTACAGCAGTCTAGAGATCAACCCTATCATTCCTATATACATATAGGCAACCTGACACACCCACTTTCTGGAATTTTTACTATCATTATGACAATAACCTAGATAAATATAAAACGAGGAGTAAAAAATAATAATGGCAACTAGGTATTAAATAGACAAATTATCAACATTTACAATATGTACACAGAATACAAAATATATCAGAATGTGTATTTTTTGTTACCTTTTAAAACAACAAATAAAAAAATTTAATCAACACAATTTTTAATTCTTGATGATCGTTAAAAATAAATATTTTCAAATGTAATAAGTAAACTAACATGCCGAACGCAACAAAACACTTTTAACAAAACAATTCCAAGTGAAAATATAAGTGCGCCACGAGCGCTCGGATTCAGAAAGGAGTTACGGTCATTTAGCGATACTTGCTCTGTGTTTTCACTCGTTTATTGTAACTTATTTCCACATACAGGTGACTATAATTTGCTATAAAAAGTTGTATAAAATTTAACATAACAATTTTTTGGTTCTTTCATTCTCCAATACATATTACGGTGGACAATTTTATTTTGTACATAGATCACTTACTTTCAATTATATGAATATTTGGATGTTGCCAGGAAACTACTGCCGAGCCGACGTCGAGTTCGAAATACATCCATTTTTATTATTTTTAGTTTTACGATAAAAAGAGTACAAATATACAAAAACATGCAAGTTTCAATTTGTATGAAAATATTTTGTTTTCTGTGAACTTGGGAGCACTTTTCTATGGAAAATATCTAATAGATTCTATAGAAATAAATGTTATCCAGTTCGGTTACTCTTATCTCGAGCTTTGGTATTACAGAGAACTCTTTATGTTGGTGTACGAACACGTAACTCGGTTGCGCAAATTCTATCTTTTCAACCGCTACATCGGTTGTGATCATACACTAGATAAACATGCGGAAATCGTACAACCCAAGTTAAGTGCCAAATATTTCTAGTATTTTTAACATTTCCACTCCTTGAGCACTATCCAAACCCATTTACAGTAAATATTGAGCACATTGTAAGAAAGTGTATTATTTTAAAACCCGGTAACAGATCCCAGTTTATGTTATTACTTTCTTAAAAGAAATATATGAAAAGGCACATTTACATATAATTCATTAGGTTGAGTTTACAAAATGATACAATTTTGCAGTAAGTAGTAAGCCGACTTTACATTAAAATGGCATAAAATAATCATTAATAACTATAAATAACCAACATTTATAACTTCTACAATACAAAATGGGGAAATAAATTGAGCTCGATAACCAAATCTGTAAAATGTGAATAACATTAACAAGCACAGCTCGCCCACAACTCGTGCCGTTTTCGGTGTGATGAAGTTCATTTGGAATAAATATTATATATTTTGTACAGTTTTATCTCGCAGCTGTTGTGAGGAGCTGTCCACTACAGGTTTGATTATACGTGTGAAATATAATATCTTGTAAAAACCAACATTACAATGTTTATGTGTAAAGTGAGACTACAACATATTTATTATTAAAAGTCGAGTACAAAACTAAAATTAATTGATTGCACAAATTGGTACGATTCGCAAAAGGTAAGTATAATATTGATAAGAAATAATTTCAAAATATTCACATAATACATTGAATCGCAAAGGTGATGGATGAGGCATGCGAAGTATGCCTCGAGAATCTGTGTAAATATTTTGGACTAGCTGAAAATCTGCTTCTTCCATTCAAATATAGAATAAAATTGAAATTGTTAAGTTTACATTGAACATATCACTTGCATTTAAGATTAAAATAAACATTTGCGATACAATATAACTTAAACAGAAATTAACAGTAATTATATATAATATTATATTTACAATAAAAAATATCTCTACAATCAACGTAACATACCCATAGCTGGTGTGAAATTATCCCTTTTAATGATATGTAGAAACTGAATTGATTCACAGGCTAACTAACACAAAATATTGATTAATTCTACCGGCACTCTTCTCTTGCATTATACACTCGCCGACTGTTCCATCCCTAAAGTGGTGAGCGCGCGCAGCATCTCGTAAGATATTTCGTTGTAGCCCAATATAACCGTGTATTGTCAGTTTTCATTAAAAAGTCATCCGTTTATTGTCTTTCCAACTTGTACGTATCGGTTTGTTTGGAAAATGTTGAGGTAAAATCACTACCAGAGTGTCCGGATTGGGAGAACTGTTTTTATAACGGCCTCAGATCGAAGTCAAACAGGTCAGACAGGCCCTCGTCCGGGTCCAGTGAGAATATATAATCTTCCGTTAATGGAGGGTCCAGGGGCAGGAATGGTGCGAACATCTCTTCAGCGTTCATGGCATCTGAAATGGGACACACATTTTCAGAATTACCGTCGGTTCTGTATAGAGAATACTACTCTCTCTTAAAAGTTTAAAGATAAAACTATATTAAAATAATACCTTTGCAAAAATTCACCATCATCAATCACACCTACTCACATGTAATTATGTAATTAAAGAAAAATGGTTGAGTAGACATAACTTAGACTCTTGTTTAAATACGGTGAATCAATATGGAATGATTAAATACATAGCATATTGTTTAAGATTAAGATAATTTTTTTACTAGTCATTGTAATTTTGTTACTCTTCGTGATGAATAAATAAAAACATCGCTATACTAAAAAGTGTTGAATACCTTGAAATCTACATGTTAATTTATCACGACACATTTCAATAATCTCTATCATGTGATATCTAAAAACATTATTAACATTACAATGGGTATTTTCAAAAAAACTATCAATATAATATTATAAATACACCGGTCTTCTGTTTTACACATTTTAATATATTTATTTTTTTCGAACTTTAATTTAATAATACAAAACGCTAATAAAGACTCTGGATATCTCCAGTTATGAAAACCATATTGTACCTAATGTCCATGAACGGATATGTCTATTGCCTGATAATAGTGATTTTTAAGTTTTTTTTTTTAATTAAGATATAATAAACAATTATTCATTTTTGTTATTTGATATACTGAATCAATTTTTATCAAGGAAACCTATCCATCGTTATTCTTAGTGTACTCATTTTTTTTTTTAAATATGATATTGCGTGGCAGGTGTCCCCCATGTAAAAATGGAAGCCGGTGTATAATGAACATGTGAAAATTAAAATAAAAGTTTTATTACTAAATCTTATTTAACAGTTTGAATTCTACCTATTTCAACTATTCTAAAACGGCAGTAGAACAATTATCATATATTTTAATAGGTTTTATGTAAAATATAATTAGATTTCATATAAACTGTTTTGTAAGACAACCTATGATGAAAAAAATTGGCTGCCCAAAATGCAAACACAAAACTGTTCTTTCTGTACAGACAATATCATCGAGTTTCTGGCACAAGTTAGTAACTACATTTTACTAGCTGTGAGATATTGCACTTTTAAAATTAAAAGCTTATCCTAAGTCAACAATTCAAATAAAACTCTAAGTTTGATATTATAAAATATTATTTTTAAACAAATATTATTTGATGCCATTTATAAAGATTTTTCGAAAATTTATAGTTACCAACTTGTGCCAGAAACCCAACGAAATATGAAAATGAACCTGTAATGTATGGGATTAACACGAAGCACATAAATAAGGATCACAACCAAATCACTTCCAAGCCAGGAATGTGTATGTAGGTATGTTACAAAGTTTATGATGAAAAGCGATCAAAACCAAATCCATGCGGTCTCTTACATATTATTTGTTGGTCCCAGAGAAAAACTTGCAACATTCATGTTGTCACTTTGCACAGAAACATATTTATTAACATAACATTCTGCAAATTCAAAGCGTTTTTTTATTGCAATTTTTTCTCTTTATCATATTGTAACTTCAAGGGTCAAAAATTTCTAAAGAATACCATGCCATTTTGTATTTTTTGTTGATTACTGATTTTAATTATACTTAAAATTTAAGCAAAACAGTTTATTTTGTCAAAAATTTAGTTAATGATATTAATAATAAATGTTTTGGAATCAGATTTCTACTACAGATATGAAATACTATATTTTTATGCATTTGTTCATTAACACATTGTAGTCGGGCGCTTCGAACAATAGACTCTAGCCTATAGCGGGTGTTTTTCGCGATTAGCGCAAAAATATATCGCTTTCTTAAAATTGACACAATTTCTAAACCAAATAATATTTTCGATCGAAATTTTCAAAGAAATCATATTTGACATTTGATCATCAAAAATAAATAAATTTAGGTAAAAAGTGGTCAATAATTGGTTTTACTTTGCATAATCGGTCGGAACTATCTATGATTTCTTCATTGTTAGAAAAATGCCACGCTTTCCATATCTGCCGAAACCGGTCTCTGGACATCGTTTTAGCAAAATAAGGAGTTTCGGTTGTTGGTTCAGTAGACCAGTACTCGTCCCTTATATCCTTTCGAACTTGTCCCATCAAAATAATCAGCCCCAAAAACTTTTTCATTTCTTTCAAAGTAATATTTTTCCACTTTCCCGATTTTTTATATTATTTGTAATTATGTGAGTTTTGGTGGTAATATCTATTAGATTCGTTTATAAAATATTCAAACAAATCATCACCGATAAATAACTCTATCGCATCACTTACAGTTTGAGGACAATGGACATTTGAATTCAAACCGCGGCGGCCTAAAACGATTCCAGAACTGGAGGATTATCAAACGATGACCACTCGTCCACATCCTCATCTGAGCTCGTCTCCGAATCAGAATCACTTTCAATAGTGCGACGGTGAAACGTTCTAGGTCTTGGTATTTGTTCATCATCACTCGGTTCTTTGTCTGACAACTCTTCAATGTCATCATTCCATGAACAATTAGATAAATTGTCGGCATACACTTCATTGTCACTATCATTGGCTTGTAAAGACATTTTTGTAGGGGTAACGTCCTATACAATGCTAATATATTCAAATAAGAAAATACCAAACAGTAAACAAAACAGTGCGAGCGGTATGAAAAATAGTCCAATACGTGAAATGACTCAAACTAAACTGGAGATTGAGATCGCATAAAACTCTAGATTTCTGGCGACGCCTTTACAAGTGGCACACTAGCCAATCCGGACAAGGCATCTCAAATAACGTCGACAGACTGTCGCCTATTACCCCAGGTAGCAAATCACCCTTCAAGGCGTTTTATTTCACGCTGATAACAAACCCGTTTAATGCCGTTTCCCGCCAACAACCGACAGTCGACAAAAACGGCATTTGCCGTGTCCCGCGGTTGACCGACAGTCCGCGAAAAACGGCAAATGCCGTGTCCCGACGACAATGTGTTAAAAAGCAAAATTACTTGTTGAAAATGAATACGGGTGTGTGCCATTAAGCTATTTTGGGAGATTGTAAAATACAAGTCATTAAATGACAAAGTTTATTTCTTGCAGCTTGACCATTAGAGTATGATATATAAATACAATTGATTAGTGAGTTGTCGAAAAGCCAAAAACACAATAAAAAATAATTAGATGGGAATTTTCCAATATAAAATACAGAAAAAAATGGATTATTGAAAGTCATTTTGGATTTAATACAACTCACTCCCAGCCCATTTCTAACTTTGTTCTTAATCGTTCTGCAAATAATATATTTATATAAAAATAAATTAATGAATAGTTGTTGGTTTTTTATATAGAAAGAAAGCTATCTTAAAAAGGCAAAATATTAAGACATCTGTTAATCAAGATAACACGGTTAAACTTTATTTGATTATTCAATGTAAGATAAAGCAATTTTTATTTCACGATTTAACATCTCAGTTTATAGCTATCGAGTTTTGGTAAATGTAGTTAGATTAGCAAGTTTTCATAATATCACTAAAACAAAAACTTAAAAAGTTTGAAAACTTTGAGGCTGATGACAGATGCCCTGTGGGATTTATGAATTTATTTTTAAAATGATTTATCATTTGTATTAAAGTTGACACATTTCCTTACTCATTGGGACAAAAGTCCTGTTTAATGATTAAAAAGGTTAAATAAATATCTCAAAATGGCTAAAATTTTGTGTCTATCTAATGGGGTAAGTTGTGACGATGACACTTTACAATATATCGCGGGGTAATTACTAAACTAGGTAACTTCAAAATCAGCATTTGCAAGTTGCCCATTAAAGACATTACCCATTTTTTTGTCCTCCAGGAATGGGATAAATAAACAAGTCATCTATTCAAATCATCATAATATGAATTGAATGAATCACGACTCGTCTATTTGTAGCATCCGTGGTGGAAGATACAAATGTGTTTTTAGTGGGTAATCCAAAAATGCTGATTTTAAAGTTACCTAGTTGTAAAAATCTCACGATATTATATTTCCCCGATGATATGAACCGAGTTATGGTTCTGTGGTAGTTTCGCACACTCACGTTTCAGAGGTTGGACCATGTTCTAGCAACTGATTATTCTCTAATAATGAATTACAATCGACAAATGCAAAACTAGTATGAAGGTAGTTAGAAATGAGCGGGTGTTAGGATATAATTAATATACATAATAACATTTGCATTAGTCTCTGGTGATACATAGTAGTATTTGTTAGAAGATATTTGGTGGAGTGAAGCTTGCGGACAGACACATGAGCTGAATCCCATGGTGCTACAAGCGAGTGTGGGAAGCCCTCGGGCTACACAGTGCAGCCGACATGGGATCCCGCTCACATCCTCGCCCCGTGTATAGCCTTTAGCCGCTGTTAACCTACTCACCGGCGCTTCGGTACCAGCGGGGAACTGAACCCGGGAACCCGAGCGTGCCAGGTAAGTTGCTAAAATTAATAATTGAATGCCCAATTTAAAGTCAAAATTCATCAGTTTCAAATTAGACTGACACGTAGAAATCTGCATACGGTAAGACACTTTAAAACACTATTTAAAAAAATCATTTGTACAAACGCTGATGAATATTTCAATCATTTTCTAGCCGCAGAGTGGGTGGTTTGATTATTTACTCAACTTTTCAAAGTTCTTTTGTTAGACACGCAGATTTAAGATAATTAATAAGGATTATTCTGATTTTAGATACTTTTGCAAAACGAGGTGTCTAGAACGCCCATGAAATTTACATATTTAGGACACCACTAATATTCCAATATAAAATAAATTTTCAAAATATAATCAACTTTGTCAATTGATAAAATTTGTAACTGAAAAATAATGTATTATTTTCAAAATGTAAATATGTACTTGAAATTCTCATAATGCCAAAAATTGACTCAGGCTTTTTTTAAAATTGGGTATTCAATTTACGATTAGTTTTGGATATTTTTATCCATTTCAAGTTGCGGTGGTTAGTGCGTTTAGCTGTCATGCGTGAGGTTCCCAATTCGATTCCCAGAATGGTCCTTATGAAACATTGACTGAAATTGAAATTAGGTTGGCACCTTTACCATAATTGAAGACAGAGGAGGAAAATATTTACACATTACACAACCTGATAACAAAATACAATTCTTCATTATTTATCTAATGATGAAATAAGTTTATTTAAACAACAAAGATGTAAATTTTTCATATACATAATTGTTGATTTGATTAAACTATTTTAAAAGCACATTTATGTATATATTGCACCATGAAACTTAAGTGTATTAAGCTAGAAACTTCATTATGAAATTGATTTTATTATTTTTGTTTAAGAGAATTTGGCATAAACTAGTGGTTTGGGTTATCTCTACCTAATACACTAATTTACCAATAATATTTATCATGTTAGTGCATTAGTGTATTATGTCCTAATAATACAGTAAAGCACTAAACCTCTACTATTATTTTAATACTTAGTGTTGTTACACCATTTAGCGGTATTTAAAATTTCTATAGTAAAGTAATATATTCTGAACAAAATTGTATACTTAAATGCGTAGGTTTTGACAATCAATGTTATCATTTTGGCTACCATCACAGGAGCCATCTTCAGGGTAAACTGTGTGTTTTGTAGAAAAAATCTGTGTTTATGTACCAGTAATTGGACTGTGTGCGTGCCATTTTTGCAGTCTCAACATGGTTCACGGCACACTACACGCTACAAAAATGACACGAAATGTGCCTACTGTCGACTGCGACACGGTACAAATCACTAGTATATAAAAACATATTATATCTACAAAACACACAGTACCCCGAAGATAGCTGCTCCAATGGTAGCCGAAATATGGAAACAAATCCAACTCAAACGGAATCAGCCAAAAAAGATACAAATTTAAAACTGTATACTTATCTCAAAAATGACTTTTTTTACTTAATATACGAAAGTATTCAACGTGCGATTATATCATTGTAAAAAAATAGAAAAACTGCCAGATGAAGAAATCAATTTGCTCCGCATTCAAAAACCTTAGAAAACTATATGAGTGATCTTGTTGACTTAAGCAATGAAAAGAAAAAACCCCTTAAAACCCCGTAAAACTAAATTTCTTTTGTAAATAGTGAAAAAAAATTAAAGGGTTATATAAAAGAACACTGCGAAATGTAGCATTTTAGTTTGTTAGAAAACTGTTAGTTTGAAAGGCGAAAACCATTGTGTGAACATAGTAGATGGAAGCATGTTGTTATGTACAAAGTTTTAGTGGACTTTTGAATAGGATTTTCCAGCGATTTGTCTACTTACATACTTTCTGCAGATTATCAGCCGGGCATCGTAGTGTACATAATTATTTCTTCCGTGTGTGATAAGTAATCTGCATAGTACCCATAAGACACCCGTTGTAAATCTTATCTATGTGCTTCACCACTTTGGTGAGCATTAAAATAAATGGAAATCTTGGCACCTCAAAGAATCAATTTATTAATCCTTCGAGGTACCTACCGTTAATAATCCATTAATTTGGCATATAGACACAGCAGAACTATTTTTGAATGCCATACAAGATTTTTTGTTGTTTGCGAGACATGATGCATTTTTACACGATTTTACAGGTGGACTTTATTGATTTTAAATGTTTCTGAGTAATAAATACACTTTTAATTTAGGTATTCTCGTTTAAATTCACTTCAACAGAGAGGGAAAAATTTTTGAGAAGGGAATATGGAAGTCTAGGCATTTACAGGGCTTATGACCTGTCATTGGCTGGTTTAAGTGGCCACTTTACACACTGTGTAACATTCACCATTCTGCCCATGTTTGAACATCCACATTTCCTCAACTCTTCCATCTGTTGACTTTTGGAAGAGAATGGAAGAGTTGAGGAAATGTGGATGTTCAAACATGGGCAGAATGGTGAAAGTTACACAGTGTGTAAAGTGGCCACTTAAACCAGTTCCCTCTCAAAAAATTTTCCCTCTCTGTTGAAGTGAATTTAAATATGAACAACTCCCTAGGGAGGAAATCCAGCCAGTCTGCAAGCATTTGGACATAATCAAACATTGTTAGGTATTCTCGCATTAGGTTCTTTAGGACCAGTTGCACCAAAAAATAAGTAAAATTATTGATTTGTTTTTGTTAAAATGTGATCCTAATGTCGGGGACTCGCAGATCAAAGGTCCGAGGTTCAAACCAACACTACCCCAACTTGATTCTTGCGTTCTAATGGTGAGTTATTTATAACTCTTTAAAAATTACTCTCAAAATATAAATATTTGAGTAAATTATAAGAACGCAAATATTTCATTTCTAATAAACAAAAGTTACTACAAAAATGCAATAAAGAATTAACTTGAAACTTTTTTAAACTCTTTTTTTTGTGCAACTGCCCAGACTGTTTATAGCATCAAAAAATGTCTTTAGTGTCCATAAATCCAATTTGATCAAGGGTGTTTTATATTGAAATTGAAAATATTTTATAATCTTTTGGATTATTAAAATTACAAAGCTTTTCAAGAAAACTAATATTAAGCTTAGCTAGCTGATAAATAATACAGAGCAATATAATATTCTTATGGTGATCGTTTACAGTTTGATCATATCTATATAATATATAGCCTGTTATTAAAATGGTACTCCTCAATTAATGGTATAAAATATTTCAATGGCCAAAATCTTATAATGTGATTTCTTCAAATGAAGGGCGGTGTAGTTTCCGTAGAATGGTGGGATTTTCTTCAGTTTATATATTCCAAACCATGTATCAATGTAGCAGGAACCAGCCGAGGTGTTGATATGTAGTACCGTCCTAGCTAGAACTCAGACTGTGATGTGAAATATAACAACACAGATCCCAGAATGAGATCTAGTTAGGCCGGCACATGACTTGTGCACTTGTTGATACAGAGTTATTCAGATTAATTAGGGTTATTCTGTGAGTAAACGATACAAAAAAAACAGTGACACAGCTACCATAGACATCCCTACCTTTTCCATAGATTTTGACATGAGTCCCATCATATTATTACTGTGTCAAAAGCGTTGGTAGGAATTATCGATTATATTAATTAACTAAATTATTTTAACAAATTAGGGGAAATATGTTAATAAACAGTATAAATACAGCCGAACAAGGAAGATGAAATCGACTGAATTTGCTCATCATAAGCATTACTCGATACATAGAAAGGTTTTTCTTAAAATACAATCGCAATAGCATATTATCAACAACAACAAACCATCACCCTATTTCCACTAAAGGGTAGGTAGAGAGGATAGAATTCCGTATAACTCTGTCTTTGCTTTGATCCTGCTTCCTCTACATCCATACATGTTCTCATGCACGCGTGCCGATTATTCTGACTTTTGACATGCCCCTCTAAAAATATTTGTTGGATTTGCTCAAACCATGTCTTTCTCGGTCTTCCTCTATTTCTGCATCCATTAACATTCGCATCATAAATCATTTTATATTCATAGCGGTTCGCTTGAGGTGAATGTGTCGCTCCTGCACATTTTTTCCTTTATTAACATTCATTCGTTAACAATTCCAATACATCTTGGTATAAAATAAATAATATTTTTTACCAAGATAAATACCGTTGTGAACTCACTCTTCCAATAGGTTTCTCTCATACTAAAATAACAATGTTTTCTTTAGTCAGAAATCAAGTAGCTTTATTTATTTGCAATTTCACTGCGATTTTTATTGAATTTAACTCTACCGCTTTCATTGTCCCCAACACTGAGTTTGGTCAATTATACGTAGGACTTATGTCGGATATTGTCATTCTTTATTATATATACCTGGAAAATCTATGATATCCCACCTCCACCCCCACCTGGAGTGCCACAAGTCTAAATGCGTCAAACTGATAAAAATGACTGTGGATTTTGATATTTGCAATTTTCAACCGCAGATCAATATAAAACCATGAGGAAGTTCAGTGGTTTTTTTTAAAATTTTTTATTTGTTAATAGACTGTTAAACTAAGTAATTTTTTTTTTTTTAATTTTTATATATCGTATTATCGGCGCTACGATTTTTCAAAGTTTTGTATTTCTGAAATAACTCCGCGTGTAACGTCAGAGGTTCATTTCCGCTTATTCTCATTCAGTTCTTCCTATTGGTCCAGAAGCGACAAGCAGACCGGAAATCTTCCATAGCTCTCAGATCATAGGTTGATTCACATGAACCAGTGACGTCATTCAAAGTAGGGCGTTTTTCTCAAAATATTTTTGATTATTTTTTCTGTACATTTTCAAGAAACTTTGCAGTACAATTTTATGCTCTAATTTTTACCCCGCGTAAGAAAACATTTTTTGTATCCAATTTCCCGTAGGGCTGAAGTTCCTCATTTATTCAAATCAATTATACTGCAGTACAAAATCATTAACAACAAATTTGTCTTTAATAAGGAACTTCACCCCTACAAGAAAAAAAATAATTAAATAAATACTTTGAACGACGTCAGTAGTTTATATAAATCAACCAACAATAAGAGAGTAGTGAAAGATTCCGTTTTACTTATCGCCAACTATCGGCAGAACGGACCGAGAAGAAGCAAAAGAGAACTTGAGACGTCATTATGCGGATTAATTTCAGATTTTTTTTATTTTTAAAACAGCGCTGATAATACGATACAAAAAGAATAAAATATTTTTTTTTACTTATATTATATAATAGTTTTATTATTTTTATTTTTGCACCACAACAGGCCAGGAGGCCCAATTATAGTGGTGAATTGCATCACAGAACACCCAGGCTTGAGGCCACCAATTATAGTCTATTAAGAAATATTTTTTAACAAAAAACCTACTGATCTTCCTCATTGTTAATTTTAACACTTAATGACTGCCACATTATGTATTATAACAGGCTTAAGAAATTATTAAAGATTATAGATAAATATAAGAAATTATGCACTCTGTATGCGGTTTTAGTGAACTTTTTCTCAGATTCCATTAAATGTCATACTTCAATCAAAACACATTTTTGTTACATATGGCAACCTTGATGGGGGGGTGCAATATGATTGATTTAAAAGATGTGAAAAAACAAACCGGAAGTGTGCTGGTCCTCTGTCTGGAACTGGAACCGGCCGCCGCCCATGGGCGCGAAGTCGTCGCTGTCGTGGATGAGCGCGTTCCGCACCCGGCACACGTCGCGCGCGTCCGAGTGCGGCGCGGCGGGGGCCGCGGGGAGCTCGGGCGCGGACAGTATGGGTCCCAGAGCGGGCCGCGTGAGCGTGGGCGGCGGGCGCGCCAGGGTCGCGCTCAGGTCGCGCGCGGCGCGCAGCCCGCTGGCCTGGCGCTCCATGTCGGCGATGAGCGGCCGCAGCAGCGCCTTCTTGTCCTCCAGCAGAGGGTCCGAGGTCACCTGCGCGGGCGACTCGGGCTTGGGGCACAGGAACACCTCGATCTCATCTTTCTCCGCCTTCAGGTGGATGATGTATCCTTTCTTGTCCGGTTGAGGAACCTGAAAACATGACAGGACCATGATTCTACACTGGTTTATTTATTGGACATATTATTCATTTACTTATAAACATAATACGGTAAACAGTAAACTAGCACATTTGGTTTACATTTAATAAAAAATTAAATACAAAAAAAGGTGGTCTTATATGAGGGTATTGGAAGCAAAGATGGCAACCTGCAAAATAATATTTTTTTGGTTATGATGTCATTCTGTAGTTTTTCAACTTTATTTTTATAAAAATCACGAATTGAGTTGCAAACGTAGTTAAAAATCAAACTTTTGATGGTTTGAAAATAGTGTAATATGTTCCATTAAAATATAGACGGGTGTCAAAACAATAAATCTTATTTTAAGAAATCGGGTTTGCAAACAGAACGACTAGTGTATAATAAAATCTGAACAAGTTTGTCCTTTTTTTTCTTTTGTCGAGCGGAAACAAAAGGAGACGTACACATTGTTTGTCGCTAAAAATATTTATAAAAGGGGCATCCGCAATTAAGGACTCCAGTCGAATTCTAATATAAGTGACGTCATAAAACAACCCTTTTCTAAACAATGTTTTTTTAAAGTACTATTCTTTAATATTTGGGGAACAATTATAAACATTACAATAAATGAAGTCACAGTACATTAAAACGGAGAAATTAGGTTAAAGAATTGTCGCATGTAGAAAGTCTCGAAACATTATGATTTAGGATCCTGTCATTGTTCGGAGGAAACAAAGCGATACTTTTAACTGCTCATATATTTTGGTAATGAAAAGAATTTCGAATCCTAATCAATACGTCTATAATCATATTCAAAAATAAATTAAACTTTAGTGATTAATAGTTGTAGGCCTAAATCGAATTAACTAATTAAATTATAACTCATTAGGCGAATCACTTGCTTGACATGCTTATCTAGAGACAATAATATAATGTATAATATAAGGTACTAGTCAATAATAATAAGATTAATATTTGACTGATTTATATAGCGCCACACTTGTGAAAAGGCACTTTTGAGCCGCTTTACTATTAAATACTTAAACTCTAACTAAGCTATAAACAGGCACATTATAATCTGATGTAAAATTGAGGGTATGAGGTTACTTTAAGATGTGGTTTTATTGTACCAAAAATTTATAAACAGAAGAAGAATTGTTAAAATCACTAATTCATTTGAATTCATCCTTTAATAAATTATTATTGAAGGTATTGTAAATAATATTGTCTGGCACAGAAAAACCTCAATGAATAATATTATGTAGGCTATTAGTCTAATTAGATAAATAAGTAGTTTTATATTCATTAATAAGAAGTAATGAAGAATTTGGGAATTATTGTACGAAATGTAAATGTATGTGTAAACGGTCATGCCTAAGAAAAAATAGAAGATACGCACATCATGACGAGTAGCGAGGCGATTGGACTTCTCCGATACACTGAGTAATGTTTATAACGAGCATCAGTCCAGTCGGTCCCATCTGCCTCGTAATAACTAAGTTCGACTGTATACGTTTATTTTGGAAGATCTGTAGGATACGGATTGGTTGGAGTTCCTACCCCAGTTAGAGATTGACAGAGAAGACACGAGGTTGCTGTTTGATGTTTATTTATTACATGGCGAATAAATAATGAATTGTGTCGGACGAGTGTTACGTCGATGATGGGTTGAAGTAACTGCACTTGAATTACATGCTGGAGCTGAGCGAACTGCACTGATCTTGTTAGGCTGACTAACTGAACGGGCTGACTGACGTTGGCTGCGTCCTGTGGTCTCTTTATAGACGACGTGCCTTTGTAGTTCATTTCTTCATGGTAGGGACGATGTGAATGTACTGCAGAACAATGCTCCCGGTTTAACGTGCAATACTATAAGAGTTGCATTATATGAATGTATTGCATTCGATAAAAAATTATAACATTGCATCGTCTGTCATTAGTCTACTTCAGGTGAACTAATTTAACACGTTTGTGTCATCGATTATGGACTATGGACCCTACAGATCATATCATCGGCTTACTATGAAAAACTCATGTTTATGAAAAACTCATGTTGAGAATTCAGACGGGGAAAATATAATAAATAAAGTGCGTGGTAAGTTGGTAAGGTCATAAATATAATAAATAAAGTGCGTGACGTACATTGAGCGTGGTCTCGGGCGGCGCCCGGATGGGGATGACGGTCTGGTCGTGGAAGACCCGGATGCCCTTGAGGTCCTGGTACGTGATGTAGGCGTAGCGCCGGTCTTGCGACAGGCGGCGCAGGTGGCGAGTGGCGCACGCCAGCGCTCGGTCCAGTTCCGCCTCGCGCGTGCCGAGCCGCTGTAGCGCGCGAGCGAGTCGTCGCCGTCGTCCCGAGTCCCCGCTCGCCTCTGACCCCCCTGGAAAGGGGACACGATTTTATTAATTTATTATAGGAAATATGGGCGTACAAGCAAAGGCTGCCTGCCTATAACAATAATAGTATTCTTTCCAAAAAATTTCATGAAGTTGGGACTCGGGTCCACATAATTACATAAATAATTTAGAAATACTATCTACCTATTTATCGACTATCTATCACTACCTTTTTGCTAATTTTAAAGAGTTTTTATGTTGGAAACATTTTTCCAACAATCAGAAGGTCGAAGAAGCACCTGAAACAGCTGACACTGGCATACAAAAACTGGTGCCCGGACTACAAAAATGCCTCGATCCGGACGGCGATTACGTTTAAAAATAGTTTAATAATTTTGTGAATTATCCTGTAAATCTTAAATTGAATACTAGCATTTTTCGATCCAACATAAATGTTGTGAGCTTATTTTTTGTATGACCCTCGTATTATCGAATCTAGTTGTTATTTTTAATAGATTGTTCAATTTTGAAAATATTTACTCATTTCAAATAAAAATTCCTAACAGGAGAAAAGAAAAGCCAGTGTTATGTGATCTCCTTAAAGTATGTCAGGACATATCTTAACTTTTTGAAAAAAAATAAAGCATTTAAATAAAATTACATTTTGTTCGATTTCTGAAAAATCTCAAAATATTAGGTGATGCAATTTCTGTGACCGCTACTGTAGAATCATTTGGTTGAATTATTATTGGCAAAAGTTAGCGGATGGAAATTTGAGAAATATGGATGTTCTAACATTGGCGGAATGGTGAATCAAGTTATAAAGTGAACACTTCAACCAGCCAATTTAAAATCATAAGCTCTAAACGGATAGGCTTACATATTCACTTTGCAAAAACGTTCTCAATTTGCAGGCAAAAAATTTAAATACTCAAATGTTGTTTATTAAAACAACTGGTGTAAAAAATGGTATACCTATTGTAGTCGTAAACGTAAATAAAATATTGAACATAAGAAAAAAAAATTACCACATTTCCACTGAATGTTGTTTTTCGATTTCTTCTCCAGTATGCCGATTCCCTCGAGGACGTTAGTGATGTCGTATATCCGTCTCTTTTGTACTTCCAGCTTTTCCGACGCCACATTCAAGTCCATAACACCATCGGGAGAGTTCTTCAAGAGTTGGACAAATTTCTTCGTTAACAGACTAAGAGATGTATCGAAACGACTATTGACAAAAGAAACAAATGTATCAGTTCAAACGACAACAAACATTTACCGCACACAAAACCAATAAAATTTTACTGCTCAGTAAAACTCATACAAGAATTTGCATAAGCATTTGTTTAACAAGAAAAAACTATTTTCAGGACAAATCATGACAATGATTTTACAAATTAAAGTCAATATTCATGAATCTTGGCACTTTATAAGTTATCCATAATATAAAAAGTGATAAAAGGCATTTTATGTTATTTAGGATACAACTTAATTATTTTCGCAATGTAAAAAATAATTAAATTTAAGGGAATCTATAAATGTATTCTGAGTCATTAAAATTTTTTCGGCAAATAATAAAAATTTCTTAAGGTATGGATATTATGAATTATAATCAAAAATGTAATTATACATTTAAAGGAATTTTAAAAAATTCTCATGACTCATTTAAAAAAATAAATTTAGAGGTAATATTATTATGGTAATAATAATCAATCTCTCTGGCGCGGTGCAAGTGCAACAAATGGATAATAAATATTTTTTTTAGTTCAACACATCTTTTAAACTTTTCGACTTAAACTTTTATTTGACCATCTTCTTTACGACTTTCTTTCAGCTTTAGCTTATGCAGTATTTCTATGCACACAATGATGCTGCCCTCACAAAGATTGAGACTGCGATATACAGATGTTTCGTATTGATTGAAACAAATACAGTATAGGCTTTATAATAAAAAGAAAAAATATCAAAAGTTAAATACATATATTTATATATTATACAATGTAATTATACGAGCACACACAAGAATATTTTTTAATGTGCCCTACCTTTAAGATATAAAATAAATGATCTGAACAATTGAACAACGAGCCTTTTCGATGTAACGAATTTTTAGATTACTTCACACTCATTTTTTTAAAAATAAATATTTGCATTCTCACGTTGAACCTTAATTTTAGGGCCGTTTTCAATGAGTTATAAATAACTCAATATTAGAAAATGCGAATCAAGTTGGGGTAGAGTGGGGTTTGGACCTCTGATCCATCAGTCTGCAGCTTTAGCCACAGGACCACAACCTGATTTGTGTTATTCTTTAGCAGTATTTTTTATAAAATTACTAATTCATAAAAACTTCTGGAGGAATAGAAAAAAAGTCGATATGTAAAATTAATATAGATGGCCCCATTTCTACGTATAATTATTTTACTAAAATTTCCCGGGCGTAATGGCGCTGACCACAATAATGTTCTCCGCGTGCCTATACGAAATTGAACAAGAAAAGGTACCGTTCATTGCGCATATAATACCAGTCATAGTAAAATAAATGTCGGCAAAAGTATTTACCTAGACCTTTCTGAGAACTTCTTGATAGTGTTGGCAGCTCTCCAGCTGGGCGTGTGATGCTGTTTGTGTGGCCTTTTCTGTTTCGGAGTCTTGAATTCTACCTTCATGGGGACCACAGCTGGCGTGCGGGAACTCCGACTTCCACTTTCGCAGCTCATGTTCAATCTCCGCTTGACAGCCTAAGAAAAAGAAAAAACTAACTATCGAAAATGTTTTCCAAATTAAAAGGTTCTTTCAGCATATCGCTGGTCGTCATTATCCCCAGTCCACAGAATAATCTTTTGCCGGGAGACAGAATAAACTGTTCCTAAAATCAAACCTAACGCATTATTTACTCCGATCCGCGGTACTGGTCTACTTCAGAAAGCTCGCCTCCTATTGGTCCCACACATATCGTATGATTAGGGAACATATAATAAGAGTTAGAAATCCCCAATATGAAAATATTATCTTTCTCAGAATTGTATATTAGTGATAAAGCACGCCGACCGACAATATTCTATACAATCAAATTGATATTTTTAGCGATCGATGTGTGGATCCGATTAATATAAAACTAATTTAAAATTAAAGCACGGTGAGCTTGCCTTTTTTGGAGACACACCATAATTAAATAACATTTAAATACATACACTATTTAAGTAGTAAATTTAAAAAATTGGCATTTTTGAAAAATAAAGTTTTTTTTAAAAACATAATTGAAATTGATTTTAACAGAGAGGGAAAACATTTTTGAGAGAGGAATATGGAAGTCCAGGCATTTACAGGGCTTATGTTTGGTTTATGTGGCCACTTGCACACTGTGGAATAGCTCTTGTTCACAAAAGTGGATGTTCAAACATAGGCAGTGTGTAAAGTGGCCACTTAAACCGGCAAACGACAAGGCCTTAGCCCTGTAAATGCCTAGACTTACATATCCCCCTTTCAGAAATGTTTCCTCTCAGCCGTGATAAATTTTAATTATCTATTGCGTGAAGATATTTGATAAATTCATTTGATTAAAGTGGTTTAGAAAATACTAATATCTTTGATAGAAAACCATAAACATAAAGAATCAAATGAATGATATAAACCTTTTTTTTCTCAAATTATTTATACAATATAAACTTACTTTTGCCATAATTTTGAATACTAAATATTTTTAACAAGCCGGTTAGTAGCATAATACCTTGAAATAGTAGGAAATATAACTTGAGGTGAGTAAAAATTAAGTAAAAAAAAAATAATAAATAAAAGTAGATTGAGTTTATAGAAACCGATTTATCATTTCAATTATGTTTTTGTATTATTTTCTATTGATTTCAACGATACTATTATTTTGCATATTTGATTATGTATGTAACTACTTCTTTGGAATTTTATTATTTATACTTTGTTTTTCTGGATTGTTATTCTATTGCATAATATGTTATTATAATTTTATTAATTTTACTGTGTATTTTTTATTGTTAATTATTATGGCTTAACACGGGCACACCCTGAAAAGCCTTAATAAATTCATAAATATGTGTAAACGAGTGTAGTGCTGAATGAATTAATTAATTAAATGAAAATAAAGTTAAAACATTGTATGGTCACGGTGAGGTTGCATTATTATGATATTACAGTTGCATTTGATCTAGAGAAGTGCAGTCTTGTAAGAAGTAACGTCTTGTTTGCAATAGCAGTGGAGCTGAATCAACTCATCAAGTGGTGCGTGAATTTTTTTACAAACTTGCATAACTGTACAATCACTGTTGGTTTAGTTGAAATAAAATCCATACTAACTATACTTTTTATAGGTTAAATGTCGAGAGAAAAAACTTCCTCGAGTCACTGTGTGGTTACCCGAGGTTAGGAAATGATCGCCTGATAATCACGGTCTCTTTTCATCTTATTAAAATTATGTGCGTCTTGCTTAGTGATCTAATTAGATTGCATCTCTTTCTCGCAAATGAATGTTTTTTTTATATATTTTTTATTTAAATCTTAAAGTAGGGCACACATATCATACATATTTTTATGTGTGTTCTAATAATAACATTGCAAATATATTTAATTTATAAATTGTTTATCACATATGTCTTGACCATTATTTTAAATTTTGATATGTTTTTTCTTCATAAATATTTTTTTCCATTTCGTAATACTTTTTAATTGCTTTAAATAAAATTGAATTTTGTGACTTTGCCTTTTTACTAAATGGAAGTCTAATTTTGTTCTTTTCTCTAGTATTGTGATCGTGTTCATGCTGGTTCCGATCAATTTTTTTCCAAAATTCTGTTTTTTTATTAGAGTTTATAATATGTTTTATATATTCATCTCAGGTTACTCGATATTTTGTCATTTTCGGAGATCCCGATCGACAAAATATTTCATTAAAAATTATCTAATATACCTAAACACGTATTGCAATTTTTTTCCTTATGTGTTAAGGTTTACTAGAAGATTACAAAAAAATTGTGTTCAATATTCATAGTAGTTGCCTAGACACGAATTAATTAAGTGTAATATTGTTAATTGAATCGGCATTCACTTCGTAACACTTTATTAAAATTATTATTATTGTTACACGATTTTTATTCTTTTACTACTACAGTTTCGGTGATTCATTAATTTGTTTTTGAATAGATTCTATAATGCATACAGTGAACAATATTCTGTATTTACTAGATTAGTTTTATATCACCCGTCGATGGGAGGAGTGCTACCCCGAAACTGTAGTAGTGTTCTTGTAAAAGAATAAAAATTGTGTAACACTAATAACAAAGGGCTTTACTTATAAGCCTGGTATAAATTTACGCCTAGGCATAGTGATAAAATAAGAATAGGAAAACCATTCTTATTCTACCACTATAATAAGGATGGTATTCCCATCTAAATTATAACGCTTCACCTAGGCGTAACTTTATACCAAGTTTATGAGTAAGGCTCAAAATTTATTTTCATGATAATTTAATTAAGTGTAATTTGCAAGGCCGGTTACATCACAGAAACGGGGGTGTTAATACATTCTAAATTTGATGCAACAGAGGGAAACCATTTTTGAGAAGGAAATATGGAAGTCTAGGCATTTACAGGGCTTCAGACCTGTCATTGGCTGGTATAAATGGCTACTTTACACACTGTGTAACATTCACCATATTTAGGGCATGTTTTAAAATAATGATAATATTTTATTGATCCCAAACTTTCAAAATTTTCCTTCTTTTAAAAAACACACTATCCTGGATTCAGATTAAAAATATGAACTCTTTTTTTCTATGATATATTTTGTTGCCCTTTAATAATAAGGAATACTTTTATGTTGTTTTATATTTCCTTTTTTAATCACTGTAAAAAAAACCTTTTAATCTTTTACAGAATATTTTCTTTTCTCTTTCTTATATTACAAAAAAATATTATAACTATCTATTTATTATAGGAGCAAAAATTCATAAAAATTCTTGTATACCCAGGAACAGGCCATTAATATGCATTTCATTGCTATGTAATTATCCTTTATATTTTGAATACTCCGTTTTACCTCTTATGTATATTGTAAAAAAAACAAAAAAAAAATATTAAAAAAAGTTAAATGTTTCCCTGGGTATGGGACACCCCATTTTTTTAAATAAAAAAACAAATATAAAAATTGCAAAAGAATAAATAAATATATGATAATACATCAAGAATAATTTTTTTTTTAATTCGGCAAATACTTAGAATAAATATTCAAGGCTTAATTTGAACTGTTAAAAACTATCATAATAAAAAGAATAATTTAATGAACAGGGTGATATACATAAGTAGATGTACACCTGGCTTATTCCAGCAGCATTTGTTAAATATTGTGCTAGGGGCCCAGGGACAAGGGAAGAAATTATATTGCCAAGAAGCCCCAGTTATGTTATGTGGTACTGCATTATGTAAGGGTGACCCTTCCTCTGTCTGTGTGCGTGTGTGTGCATGTGTCGGTTGGACACCAATACAAGAGGACAGCTTCTTGCAGAGGGGGCTTCTTGCAAGATGCATTCATTTGTGAATATTGGTGTTTGCATAAGTGTGGGTATTTATGAAGGGGTGGTCAAATATTTTTTGCATAATATTTTTACTGTATTTATATATTTTTTAAATGTAGGATTTTTATATGAAAAAAAATACTATTTCAAAGATAAAATTGAAGGGCTTTTTGATAAAATCCTATTTGTCAAATTTAGTGATTTTTCGGGAGAGAAAACTGTCTCGAAAGTTTTTTGTCTCCTGTAAAATCACTAAATTTGACAAATAGGATTCAAAACACCTTTCAATTAACATAGGATTAATTACATTAAGATAACTAAAATCGACCAATTTCAGAAAAAATAAATAGCCTTTTCTGCAAAGTTATTTAATATAATAAGAACATTATATAGGTAATTTAAATTTGATTAATAGGAAAATAATTCATTAATTCAGGACTGAATTTTCCTTACCAAGGAGGATTTAAGTAGGAAACTGATGAGTTTTGAAATATCTGAGTTTTTTTTTTCATGTAAATCAAATGTTTGCCTTTGTTATTTTCATATTAATGTGCCATGTGTTATTTTTATTTTTTTTAAATTATTTTTTTAAGTTTTTTATATTTATCGTGTTTCTGATTTTGTATAATATTTTATGTGTTGTGTCATGTTAGTAAATTGTTTGTCCCAGCTCAACACAGGATTTAAGTCCCGTGGTTTGAGACTTTCCTCAAAAAATGTAAAATAAAGTACTGTGAATAAATAAAGAAAAGAAGTGACAGGTTGATACTTTGGTTTACAGTTAAGTGGATCAAAGTTGTCCATTGTGTTGTTTTTTTTTTCATATCTATTAATTTCAGTTACACTTTCGTTTTTTAGCAGCTACCTATAAGAAACTTCACATTATTACACAAGTTTGTTTATAAATTTGTATAAACCATTTTAATTTTTGTTATATGTCGACCGGTTTAAAAGTTACTGCTTTATTTTCATATGTATGTTATTGTTTATCCAAATGACTTATTTTTTTGTTTATCCAAATGTCATATTTCGGTATAAATTATGAATAAACAAAAATACTAAATTAAAATAAATTACTTGTGGTTCCAAGGTAGTGTTGAGGACACACATATCAAAGGTCCGAGGTTCAAAACCCACTCAACTACAACTCGATTCCCATTTTTCCAGCACAATTTATTTACGACTTTTAGGAAATGGTCTGAAAATTTTAATATTTAAGTAAATAAAAACATAAATATTTTTCTATCTTAAAAAAAATTAAATTAAATAAAAATGCTTCGAATCTCAAATGTGTTTATTGCGACTGTATTTTTTCAGTACATATTATCTATGGAAAAAAATAATATAAAATTTTTAGAAATAAATTGCGAAATCCGGGAAGGTTGTTAACCCCTGGATGCATATTATGAATGGAGGTAAACACAATAGTTAACTGTTATAAGAAGGAACTGCCAACTAACTGGCAAGACTGCAGCTGTGTTGGGATGGGCATGCTTGTGTGAGTGAGTGCGTGCGTGCGTATGAGTGTGTGACTAATCTACCTAGACAAGGTAAACTTCTGTGATGAGCCCAAGATGGTATAGACGTATAGGGGTAATATATAATACATATATAAATATACGGGGGCAATGACACATTTGTGCAAGGGGGGGGCCAATCCCAAATATACTGGTTTTTAATGCAAATAATTATCCAGCAAATTTAAAGTGAACTGTTAAAAAAATTCCATTAAATAAGCTTCAAATTAACCCAGGAGGAAGTTCGGTGCTACAGGAAATTTAATATAACAAGATGTTATCTTATTATATACAGTAAAAATTAGAGCATTTAATTGTACTGAGAAGTTTCTTAAAGATGCATGAAAAAATTTATAAAAAAGGTTTCAATAAAAACAAACTACTTTTAACTACGTAAAAAGTTATTTTTAATATTTTATATTAACAATATATTCATTTAACATTTGTTGAGACACAAGTCCCAACTCCATGGAACCAAAGTCCTGTGTTGAGTAGGTACAAATATATGTATAAAACTTTAGACAGTCAATATCACCACATTTACTACATATTATAGCAAAAACATAATTTAAAAACACATGGCATATCATATATTGAAAATAACATGCAATAAAAAAAAAAACATTAAAAATTCATGAAAAAATCAAATTTAAATAAAACCAACTCAAATATTCAAAAACCCATAGAGGAGTTTCTCCCTCAAATCCCTTCCCTAAGGAAGATCCAGTCCTGAAACTTTTTTTTAAAAATAGATTTGTCCTTGAGAGCTTAATACGCTCTTCCAAAATAATAACTCGGGATTTTCTGTCTCGGGATTTTTGCCTGAGAGGGCCCATTGAGTGGAAAACACCCATCAAGGATTCTGATTTTATTGGCGTTTCAGAGCCAGACTGCAACACTTCAGAGGAGCATTCCTCATAGTCAACTTTAAAAAAATTTTAATAATTTTTGACAATATACATTTTTTTAAAAAGAAAAAATTCATTATCATTTGAAAATGGAGAAAATCCTTTGTCTCCGACTAGCATCCCTTCCACAAACCCCAATTCCTCTCCTACCCAACTGCTTCCCTAGTCCGCGTCCAGTGCGAATTGTTTCATTGTTTAAATAAGTTTTTAATCTCAATAAAAATAAATGTTTAAAAAAAAACAATTTTCCATATTTTTAAAGGTACATCATAAAATATGTTCCTCTGGAGGTTTGTTATAAGGCACTGAAAAACCGTGTATTTAGAGGTAATAAATAAAAATTAATCAAGGTGAGGGTATTTGCGCTATCTGTGCCAGTCTAAACTTGCATATAAAAATATGTTTGGCAGTAATTTGGAAGAACACAAAAGACGGATGTGATCTAAATATCCATCCCATCTTCCCCAGTAAGAAAGGGGAAGATGTGGGAATAAATCCCCTCGGGTGATTGGGGGAAAGTTGCATGGATCAGCAGCCTATTGTTGGAGAGAGAGAGAGAGAGATAGATAGAATAAGACACAGTAGTTGGTAGAATAGTAAGGGGGATCGTACCTACCCACCAAAGTACCAGGAACTCGCCAATATGAATCAATTGATATTAGATCTAAATTTGTTGCAACAGAGAGGGAAAACATTTTTGAGATGGGAATATGGAAGTCTAGGCATTTACAGGGCAGGGCTTATGACATGTCATTGGCTGGTTTAAGTGGCCACTTTACACACTGTGTGACATTCAGCATTCTGCCACATTTCCTCAACTCTTCCATCTGCTGACTTTTGTGAAGTAAAAGAGCTGAAACCTTTATCATACGGATGAGATTCATCCGGCTGAACCAATTCACCTAGTAGGCAACGCCTGAAAACAATTTTCCCATTTTTATGCTTCTTCTTTTAGTTAGTCAATTCAAGAATGTTTTGAGTGTGTCCAAACATTTGGATGTGACATTATGAATGCAGTTTGAAAACATGTAGTTTTTCTCTTTTTTAGAAGAACACTGACGTATCTCTGATTTTTTTTGGGCGATATATATCAAAACAAAACAAGACTCAAAACAAGCTGTATTATAAAGGACGTAAGATGTTTAATAAGTTGCCAACATATATTAGGGATGCTGGGTCTATCACATCATTTCGTGGGACGACGATGATTTGTTAAAAACAAACTTCCACATGGGTTATAACAATGTTTAGTTTTTGAAATTATTTTATATATATATTATTAGTTAAGGTATAACTAGATGTTCAAATTTATTTCTACAACTATCTAAAATAAATACAAAAAGTAAAAAAAATATAAATAATTTGAGCTTGTCAGGTGGGATAGAGGGGATATGGAAGGAGGTAATGAAAAATACACCACCCAGACCAATTGAGAAAAAAATATTGGATTTCTTTCTTACAACTGGCGGGAATGGAATCCGCGATGCCAGATTCACAGTTGGACGTCTAACCAACTGCGCCACGGCGCCTGTCCATTGTTCGTTAGAGTGACCATTGAGTAAAATATGATGCTACAGTATTCTTATATTTTAGCAGTCAAATGAACAAATACTACAAAAATACTGGGCATTATAATGTTAATATACATTGAGTTACGAGCATTAATCATTTTGAAAAAGTTTGCTTTTACTTTCCTGCAAAATGGCAAATTTTAACATACCAGTGAACTTCTGGGGATGCAATATATTTGCTATCTTATTTACCCAAATATTTTAGTCAAAAACGCTTGATAATGCAATACATAAAAAAAATTGTCTTAGTTTGAGTCTATGATGAATAAACTTTCTCATTACTTGAAAATGGAGATGTCAAAAGCCGTAACAATGGGTGCGCATGCATTAGAAGATGTATGAGAATATACAGAGTGGTGAGACGTTCTATGCTTTCTGCCTACGCTACGAAGAAACGGCACGATTGTTTATCATTAGGCTAAATTGTCAAAAACAGGAAGCGACTAAAAACAACTGTCTGATGATTTTAATGCAACTATCTTAGTGTCGTTAATCCATTTCATATTTGTTAGCTTTAACAATATGTGCTCATTGAATTTAGTCAAATATTATATCAGTTTGAGTTCACAGAAACGTGCATTATTTAAATTTTATGATTGGATCTTGAAGGTCAAGATTCACGAGTTTAAAAAAGGTTTACGTTCATAATGTATGCATTCAATTTTCCTTAATCGCACAATGTTACTACCCGTAAAGATGAAAATGTGCAAGAAAAAGTATACAAAAATGACTCGTATAAAAACCGAGATAAGTATTTTTGTTTTTATTAATACAAATTATAAATTGAACAAAAATATAATTATGAATATTTATTTGTACATCATAATCATCATTTTCTTATCCACTATGGTGCATAGGGCACTGTATCAGTAAACTAATCAGTGTATCTCGATCATTTATGACATGACGACAAAAGAATCAGTCTCGCATTTCGGGTGCCTGCCCAAGGCGACTTTAATCATATTATAACGGAGATGAAGAATATTTTAAAAGTGGGAATATGGAAGTCAAGGAATTTACAGGGCTCACGACTTGTTGGCTGGATTAAGTGGCAACTTAGCACACTGTTTAGTCGGCCTCGTGGTGTAATGGTAAGCGCGTTTGCCTACTATGCAAGAGGTCTCGGGTTCGATTCCCGACATGATTAATACGAAATTGACGAAATTTGCATCGGGTTGTGGTCCTGTGGCTAGTGTCTTGGACTCACAGACCAAAGGTCCGTGGTTCGAATCCCACTCTACCCCAACTCGATTCTCATTTTCTAATAATGAGTTATTTACAACTCGTTGAAAATGGCCCCTCAAAATGAAATATTTGGGTAAATCAAATGCAAATATTTATTTTATTAAAAAAAAAAATATTTAAAAAATGTTTTTACACTAAAATACTTCATAGCCCCTGGACTGGTACATGAAGATTAAGACTGATCATCTTACCTTCATGTAACAAAAATGATCAAGATACGCTGTGATTGGTGTACTAATGCAGTGGCTTATGCACCAGTAGGTGCGGAAAAGGGAATGATGATGATTGAGATGATAGATCAGAATGGTAAATTTTACAGTGCGTAAAGCGAAATTCATCCATTGAAATACAGATGCTCGGTGTATGTCCAAGAGACAGAATAAGAAATTAAGAAATAAGGCGCCGGGCCGGAGACGTGGATATCACGGATCGTGCAGCAAAATCAAAATGGAAGCGGGCAGGACACTCGGCGAGGCAAACTGATGGCAGGTGGACACCCAGAATAAGCTAAAACCATGGTCAAACAAAAGAAGTGTTGGAAGGCCACAGAAAAGATGGGTCGATGCCTCGATAGCCGGTAAAACATGGATGATGAAAGCGGGTGATATGGAGGAATGGAGACATGTGGAAGAGGCCTTTATTCAGCGGTGGAGACGATAAGGCTGAAGAAAAAGTAAAGCGAAAATTTCAACCAGTCAATGGCAGGTCAAAACCTCTGCGAGTGCATTAACTTTTTGAACCGTATTTCCTTCTCAAAAGGGGTCTCCAAGGCTGAAGAAGTAAAGCGAAAACTTAGACCAGTCAATGACGAATCAAAACCTCTATAAGCGCATGAACTTTTTGAACCTTATTTCCTTCTCGAAAGGGGTCTCCGTCTCAGTTGAAATAGGTATTATTTTTTTCTTTCTTCTATTTAATGACAAATATATTTAAATTATGCTGCATGCGCCAAATTCTCTATTGTATGCAAACTCTTTTTACTTAATAACCATGAACTAGTATTCAATTACTGTACACAGTGCAAATCAGTGCCCATTGCTTAGAACAAAACAAATATTGTATATCTGTGAACAGTTTTATATATTTATAGAAATAGGTAGTCCTTATTATAACTGCGACGTAATTAAATGCAAAAACCATTTTCTAAGATTGTGACTTGGCAATATTTTTACTGCTATAAAGGGCAATGTGATAAATTGTAATATTTATTAATCCAAGATAACAAATCAATTTGAAATTTAAAACAAAAAATGTTTTCTTACACAGGGTAAAAATTTAAGCATTTAATTGTACTGCGAAGTTTCTCAAAAAGGTTTGAAAAAATTCATAAATAATATACATTTTAATAAAAATTGACTACTTTAAAACGTCACAAGTTCTAGGGAACAGCCGTTTTAGAATAGCCAAGTTTTGATATATTTCCAGTTTCCGGGAAGCCATGTTTATTGTGTTTAAAAAAAAACTTGTGTTTGGCTTCACAAACATCAATAGATGGAAGAATTGAAGGTAATAATGTTCAAATATATGCAGAATGGTGAATGTTACACAGTGTGTAAAGTGGCCGCTTAAACATTAGATGTGTAAAAGTTTGGATTTTGACTAAGGGAGGAGACCATTGCAGGAGACTGCTGCGAGACATTGCATAGATTTTAATAATATTAAGCATTTGTCCAGATGTTTATTAAGATTTATGTTTAAGAAATATTTTTTATTTTTAGTGTTTTTTAATAATATGCATGATTCAGCTTTCCATTATGTTGCATCCCAACTCAACACAGGGCTTCTGGCCTCATAGAGTTAGAGATACGTTATTTAAATGAATAAATAAATAAAATAACAAGTTAATTAAGGTCACAAGCCCTGTGGATGCCTATACTTCTATATTATATGCAAAAAACACCACTTGCTTACTTTAGAAGATCGCCGTCTACTGTTGGACATGGGGGTGCTTCATGACATACTCAGTGGACGCCTTGATAGTCCGGCTCTTTTGTCAGAGTTATCATTAAATGTCCCCGGCTACCGCACCCGTCACACGTCGAGCTCTCTATTTCATGTGCCAGCAGTTCGTATGAACTATGCCCAGAACTCTCCACTTATACGTTTTGCTAGTGAATATAATTTGAACTTTCCCCTTATTGATCCATTTGATTGTAAAAAAATAACATTTAAAATGCGCGTCTTAAAACATTCTTTTTTGTCTTATACTTAGTTTCAATAATAAAGTTTTATTTTATTTTATTAAATTTTATCTCTATTTCTTAATATTTTATATATATTTATATTTTCGATACCTGACACCCTCTTTCCAATATAACACCCACACACCCACCCTCTCACTCACTTACACTCACACAAACACACTAGTATGTATTGTACGTGTATTTAATGTATTTCTGTGGATATCTGTCATTGGTTTTATTCTCTGTATATGTTATTTGTTATATTTGTATTACATGTATTACTGTTGATATCCCCAATAAATAAAAAAAAAAAAAAAAAAATATTCCCTTCTCTAAAATGTTATTAATCTCTGTTGTAATATGTTAATAGTAAAAAAAAAAATATTGTAAACTCAAGACATGATCTGGACTTTTTGGTGCAAGTCTTACTAGATTGAAAAAATCACTAAGATATACTAGATCTTGTCTCGAGGTAGTAATTATTATTTAATTTTTTGTTCTAGCTTTAATTTTCTTTATTTGTATTTTATTTCAAATGTGCCTGTATGTATTATAAAGATTTGTGTTTGCCATTTTTTGAATGGACTAAGTCCGTTAATAAATAAATACAAAAGTTATCAGATTCTTGGTGGAAATTTACCATAATTTATTTTTTAAGGAATAACCCGCTATGCTTCTATTTTAGAGGCTTTTCAGCAGGTGGGAGAGACGGGATATTTAAGGAAGTTATGAAAAATACGCCACAAGAACAATTGAGATAAAATATTTCTTGGATTTTTGTCTTGTAACTGGCAGTAAACAAACCCGCGACGCAAGTTTCACAATTGCCCGTCTAACCAACTGCGCCACGAAATAAAGGACAAGAGATGCTATAAATTAAAACAAAATAGTTGATAGTTAATCCAATTCAGATCGTGGGGTCCCGGCCGCAGTGCCGGCGGTGGGAGTGACAAATATGTAAATACTAACAAATTCGGGGAAAATGATTCCTGGCAAATTCAACGTGGTTGTACACTGCAATATATCAGTCACTGGCACCTGAAGTGTACGACAGCTCACCTTACTTTAATGAACCAGATGATCAAAGATATGCAGCATTAGGTATACAATTGCTGTGCCGTGAGCATCCTGTACGGATCAGGTACAATGATGAATTGAAAAAGGAAAATTACTTTACACATACAAAGTTACCAAGAGATGCACGAATGAAGGGTAGACGGCTAAAATGGGCTCATTAATTTTTTTTTTATTTCTTTTTTTTTTATTTGGATAACCAACAGCTATAATTATCTTATATATATAACAAAACAAATAACAAATAAGCCAATTACAGGTTTTCACAAGTAGCATCACAGTCAGTTAAAAAAGATTCTCGAACATAAAATTAATAGTAATTAAATGGAAATTCAAAAGAAAAGAAAAAATACTAAGAATTATTTTGAAAGCAAACACCGTGCGTCATTAAGATTATTTGCAAATAAATCTATATTAAATGATTTATTTATAACATTAAAAGTTCGCCATAAATATGAATTTTGCCTATAATTAGATGAAACAAGAGGTATGTGAAGAAGAGGTTTATTTCTTTAAACTTTGGAAGGAACATTGATAGAAAGTTTGCATAGTAGTTCAGGACAGTCAATTGAACCAGAGGCAATTTTAAGTAAATGAATTATATCCGCTATTTCACGACGTTTTTGCAGAGGCAATAGGTGATGTTGTTTACATATATGAATATATTGGTCGGATTTTAGACATATTAATGTCATTTTTTTTCCTGAATGAGTTTAATAGAATGCAATATTAAAATTTAACAAAATCTGGCTCCCTATCTTTTAAATTTTAGGAAATAAATATAGGGTCAAAGCTGGAAAAAAAACCAATCCAAACGTGATGATTGCTGTCGAATTCAAATGTCATCGGTGCAGTATGCAAAACTAAGACAAGCATTATCAACATAATCAGGAGAGGGTAGCTGCGTGGTTTGGACATGTAGAGCGAATGGACCGCGAAAGGACGAAAAAGATTTACAATTCTAGAATGTGGATGTAGAAAACGAGGAAGATCGAGAAAGACATGATATGACCAAATCCAACAGACACTTGAATATGGACAGGTCAATAGTCAGAATAATCAACGTGTGTGCATGAGATGTATGATGTGACATTCTATCCTTTCTGACTACCCCTATAGAGAAACGGCATGTTGATTTGTCTGTTTGTTGTTACAGAGAGCTGGTCAATAATAATTTATTTATGGGTGTGGTTTTAGATATCATTAACCAATTTAGATTGTGGTCAAATTGAGAGTATACTAAAAAGTGAATGATTATTAATTTACAACAATATAATTACATTAATATCAATTAAAAACAATTGACAAACATCTAACAAATTTTTGAAAGGGAAATATGAATGCCTAGGCATGTATTTTATTTTAAATCCAGGATAACCAATAAAGAAAGGTCATCAACCTATGTAAAATATGATTAGCGGCAGAGTTCAACATGCAACGCTATTTCAATTAGCATGCTAAGTATTTTTAAATATTAACATTACTTTTTTTAGGAAAGCTATGTTTTTGTTTTAATAAAATATCCGACAGACTGTCGGCGTTCAGACAAAAATTACTAACCCTGAATAAGTCCGTTTTGTGTCGGGTATACCATTCGAAGTGTAAAATTGTGACTTTTAAGAGGCAAACCTCAATAAGGTGACTTAATCGATAGGGACGAGATTGTCAATCTTTTTTAAGTTCGAGATTAGCAAAAATTGACTAATCTGCTTTCCTTCCATACTTTTATTTGCTTTTTGTGTATCTTGATATTTTTATGTTTTTTCATTTTGTATAATTTAATTTAGTACTCAATGGTATTTGGCATATTATTTGTTACTCTCGTGTCTTACTATTTGAATGTAGTTATGCAGAAAGCAGCCAGCTATAGAAAAGTGAAACTGAGATAATAGCACCTTTGTGAAATGAGTGAATAAACAAATCAGTTTGAATGCTTTTGGCTTTAACAAATGATAAACAATGAATAAATGAGTTTTTTTAATATAAAAAACAAGAATTTAAGTATATATTTGACCAGTTTCAATAATTATTAAAATGCGTTAAGATTTTTCTAGTGCTGTGGGTGTTTTCAGCAAATTGAGAAATGCCGTTTTTGTGATGGACACCATTTTCAGAAAGTGATTAAAACAATTTTTTGTATGAAAGCGGTCTGGCTGTTTTCAGCGGGACATAGAATTGACCTTACTGCACCCGACAACATCAATATCCAATTTTTCCAAAATTGTGGACTGGCTGCTTTCTGCATAACTATGTTCATTTATAGTATAGAGTGAGTTTATAGAAACCATATCTCAATTATCACTTCAATTATGTTTTTGTATTTTTTTCTATTGATTTCAATGATACTATTATTTTGGATTTTTGATAATGTATGAATCAAAAATTTTATAATTTATATTTTAATATTTATATGATTATTTTTTTTACATTGTCTTCTTTGGAATTTCATTAAATACACCTTGTTTTTCTGGATTGTTATTCTATTGCATCACATGTTATTATAATTTCATTTAATTCATTTTACTATGTATTTTTTATTGTTTATTATTATGGCTAACACGGGCACAGCCTAAAAAGCATTAATAAGTTCATTAATATTTAAACGAGTGTAATTTTGAATGAATAAATAAATACGAATAAGAAAACTTTACGTAATTCGTAATAGTTTGCTTTTTTACTATGTGACTTTTAATACTCTCGACAAGCATAATTCAGTAAAGGCGGATAGAGTTTATCGACAGTTTAGGGAGATTTTTACCATTTTTTTTAAGAAGTTTTCTTCCTAAAAACAACCTTTTATCTTGTGTTTAGTTATTTGTATAATAAAACATAAAAAACTGAACATGCTTAAAATCATTTCTTTAAATAAATCTTATTTTTACTACTACTACCATCACGCCATTTCCGTAGGGGTAGGCAGAGAGAATGGACCGCCACACACGTCAATCCTGACATATATTCCTAGCTTCTTCCACATTCATACATCTTGTCATACATGCCCTTCGGTTCTGTCTGCTTTTGACATGACCAGACTTAAGATTTTGGTTTATCTGATCATGCCACTTCTTCCTCGGTCGTCCTCGTCTCATGTTACCGTTCATTTAAATCACAGACATTTTTGTGACATTTTCCATTATTTCTACTTAAAATTATGCCTTCGGTAATACTTTAAAAAAAATTGAAATACTTTAATTGAAACCTTTTTTTATAGGATCGTATTCTCTTTTTTTGAGAAAAGAAGATAATTCTGGTTGTAATATTCAATTTAAAACAATATCTTATTGACTTTTTCGTGACCTTCAGACCAGCTCTTTCGAAAGCGATGGCTGGTCTGAAGGTCAGTCTATTACCTACCAAAATATTTTAATTTTGGGGGCCATTTCCAACAAATTTTAAATAACTCAATATTAGAAAATAGAAATATGATGGAGCAGTGTGCGAACCTGGGACCTGTGATCTGCGAGTCCGCAACACTAGCCACCGGGCCACAATCCGATTCTTAATATTGATAATTTCCTAAAGGGTGAAACCCAGTCCAAGTCGAAAATTCAGACAAACTCAAAATATTGCTGATTAAACTAACTGGTACAAAAAGAAGTGCAAAAATCGGAGAATATTTTCAGGCATTGCCTCGTAGGTGAAATAATTCAGTCAGATGAATCTCACAAACATCAATAAAGGTTTCAGCTCTTTCACTGCACATAAAGTCAACAGGTGGGAGAGTTGAGGAAATGTGGATGTTTAAACATAGGCAGAATGGTGAATGTTAGCGTGTGAAAAGTGATCACTTAAAACCAAATGACAGGGCATAAGCCCTGAAAATGCCTAGTCTTCCATTTCCTTCTCTAAAATGTTCTCTATCTTAATGCGTAATGTGTTGATTAATAACTCCCCAGGGGTGCTACTCTGAACCACTCTTGTGGCACGAGAAAACAGTTTTTCTCGTTTATTTTGTATGTAAATACACAAGATAATACGGCCACGAGAGCGTTTGGAATTCCAGCCCAGGGGGGTGAAATCCAGCAGATGTCTACAATCTTTTGGACAAATTAGAAAATATTGTTGAATAGAAGAATTCATTAAATACAGGTGTTTAAACACAGGCAAAATGATGAATGCTTTACAGTGCGATTACTTGAATAAGCTAATGACAGGCCATATGCCCTCTGACTTTCAGACTCTCGTGATACCTTATCAAAGAGATTCTTAGATTCATTTGACTACCATGCTAAATGTCTCAGGTTTGGTTTCTAGCAAGGTTAACCATAAAAAAAATTGTTTGTGAGTATTTTTTCAATACGATATTTTTTCCTCAGACTGCATCTGAAGTGTGTCCCTTTGCATAATAAATGATAAAGCTAGATTGCAATGAGTGTCACTTCAGTGCCCTATGCACCATCACATGTGAACAAGGAAGAAATGTATATTTAATAACAAATTTTAAAACTATACATTTGTGTTATTTACATATTGCAAACCTCGAAATCTCATCATCAAACATCAACAGATGGAAGAATTTACGGAATATAGATGTTCAAATATTGGCAGAATGGTGTTGCAGTGTGTAAACTTGCCACTTAAACCAGCCAATGACGGGTCATAAGCCCCGTAGATGCCTAGACTTCTATATTACCTTCTCTTAAATGTTCTTCATCTCTGTTGTAATATGTTAATATAAACAGCTCCCCAGGGAGTTGAATCCAGTCCTTGTCTACAAAAATTTGGACAAACTCAAAATATTGATTAAACTTTTTAACACCTCCTCTCAGGCGATCTCGTTATGATAAAGGAGAAGCATATTCGCATATGGCTAAAATATTGGGTAGCTTCTCCCAAGCCGCAAAAGACACCGTTTCCAATTGAAACCAAATGTAATAGAAAAACCTTGGTTTTCCAAAGGCATTCTGAACAAATTTGAGACATCTTCTATTTGCAGAATGCACATTGGGGACGGTTCTCATTTGTTCTGAATCCATGTCCAGGACTCCGCCATGTGCGAATGTCAGCTTGAGGAGGAAGATCTAGATCATGCTTTTTTGGATGCCCCACAAACGATTTGTTATCCTGAGTTCCTATCTGACCTGTCCGATATCAACGTCCCATTCCCTACTCATATTCGAACTCTCTTGTTCTCACCCAATAAACATGTATTCAAAATTGTATGTAAATATGTAATTTAAAAATTAAAAAAATAATAATATTAGCATTCTTATAATCTAACCAAATATTTAAATTTTGGTGGCCATTTAAACGAGTTGTAAATAACTTACTATTAGAAAATGGAACTCAAGTTGGGGTAGAGTGGGGTTAGAACCTATAATATTATAAATTAAATTAAATACTAACACACTAACTTGTGTATAGTACCAACACATGTGCAAATATTTAAATAAGTAAAATCTGAAACTCTACACTGGCTAGAACACCCCAGTTAGAGGCGAAAAAAAAAAAAAAAACATTTAAGAAGAAGAAACTTTTTAGCAATTCTATGAGTATGTCCAAATGTATGTAGATAGGCTGGACATACTTAAAGCATTGTTGATTAAACTAACTGGTATAAGGAGTATAAAAATTGAAAATTTGTTTTCAGGCGTTGCCTAGTAGGTGAAATGATTCAGCCAGATGAATCTCACCTACATGATGGGGGTTTCAGCACTCACTTCACAAGTCAACAGATGGAAGAGTTGAGGGAATGTGGATTTTTAAACATAGGCATAATGGTAAATGTTCCAATGTTTAAAGTGGCCACATAAACCAGCCAACAACAGATCATAAGCCCTGTAAATGCCTAGACTTCATAGTTTTTCCTGTTGCTTGAAATTTAAAGAACCTTTAGTTCACAAACAAATTCTACACAAATTATCAGCGACACAAAGAGCTATGGAAAGGCGAAAGCTGGGTATTTCGCTGAGAGACGGAAGAACCAACACATGGATAAGAGCCAGATCAAAGGTCAACGATGTGGTCCACAGGGTTGCCAACCAGAAATGGAGCCGGGCTGGTCATGTGGCCAGAACCACGGACTAAGAAAATCCCCAAATGGCGACCCAGGACGGGCAGAAGTGTTACAGGCCTAAGACTTATGTGATGACATAAGACGGGTTGCAAGAAGTGGTTGGATGCGGTTGGCTCGGGATAGGGAGATGTGGACACTTCAGCGGGAGGCCTATGTTCACCGTTGGACAAGCGACGGCCGATGATGATGATCAATGTTTATCATCACCTCTTTGCAATGAGGAACTTTAGCCGGTAAAAATTAGAGCATCTAATTGTACAACAAAGTTTCTTAAAAATGTACAAAAAAAAATTTATTTTAAAATTTTAATAAAAACGCACTACTTTAAACAACATCACTGGTTCATATGAACCAACCAATGATATAGGAGCGGTGAAGGATATCCGGTTTGTTTACCGTAAATGAACCAATCGGGAGAACTGACAGAGAAGAACCTCTGACTTCACACGCGGAGTTATTTCAGAAATACAAAATTTAAAAAAATCATAGCTCTGATAGTAAGATTTATAAAAATACAAAAAAAATTGTTTAGTTTAATAGTCTATTACGAAATAAAAAAATAATTTTGAAAAAGAGTAAACTTCCTCATTTAAATATTTTTCGTATTATGGTACAGCAAATACATTGTATTACTTACGGATGGTGTTAAAAAAAATATGGATATTAAATGCTCGTATTAAAAAAAGCAAGTCAAAATTATTACAAAATGAAGATTATTGTAAATGAGAAAATATTCTATAACCTGATTTAGACAAGTTTTAATTGAAACCCTTGAAACAGGTTTGACAGCATTATAAATAAATAAAATTTGACAATATGTCTCCAAATAGAAAGGAATTGTGATGAATAAGTAATACATAGATTAGGGAAACATACCACTGAAACTAAAAATAGATAATGAAAAAAAAAGACCAGGAAAATGGGAAGGTACATCTTTGTGTGGGTGAAAATGGGAAAAAACAATTGAATATAGAATTCAGAACTAACCTCCGATGTCTTAGGTGGTACTAGGGGGGCTTCTCTCATAATCTGGTGCTGAGGAGTGACTCCATATCCATGGTCCACTAAGTGGTAGCCAACCGTGTGACTCGGGCTGACTTCCTCCGCGAACGTGGTCTGCGGATCTTCATTCTTGGAGTAGCTAGCGTCCGGAGACCCGTGTATCACCCTCCTGATGATGGGCACTCCGTGCTTGTTGACCGTACATTCCATCTGCCCCACTTCGGTCATGGCCGCCCTCTTAACGCCGCGAGGCATTTCTGACAAAATTGTACAAATAATTCATCAACCTAACATCCCGTCAACATTTAAAAGAAAAACTGCAAAGAGTGCACGAGACAAAGTCGAAATTTCTCCCCCATACTCTCGCGTATAGGTTGGGAACGCGAGCCAAACACGTTACTGAAATCAAGGCGTGAAAACCCATAAATCGACCGAATTTATCGTTATTTTGTAACGTAATTGCATCGAAAGGGTATACAGAAAAATAATTCCTATTATAACTATGCTTACGTCACTTCGCGAGGCCAAAATTGGATTGAATACCATGCCTACGAAAGCGAAAATTGAATCTCTTTCGGGTGGCTGGTCATTAGAATTCCGATCATAATTGAGAGAAAAATAGTGAAATAAGAGCGTTGGTTTACTTACTGTTGAATTTGGTGACTCGAAATCGAACTGATGTCGCTCGCGGGCCGCTAATCGGTACATAAGATTTTTCAAAATGCGATCGCTACATTGTCGAGAACTAGAAATAAAATGTCCGCCGCTATGCCGCTTGTTATGTATGCAAGGGACTTGCAGCTGTCGGGACGCTCACATATAATCATATATAAAAGAAAAGCGGTCGATTTTTAAAAATAGCCGAAAACTATGTACATGGCGCGGTCCATTGAAATGAAATTGAACTGTAAAATGCGCAAAATAGTGCAATTCTCCGGTTCAGAAATATTTACTACACACGCGACAACCGTTGCAATCGAGCTTTTCTGAACATCTGGCACCCAGCCCGCTGTAGCGGTGGCGCGAAGAAACTACGCATGCGCAGAAGAACCAACCCCTATTCAAACCCCAAGAACGTCCAAATTACACCCCATTTTCCGTAAATTTCCAACTCATATTACTTAACTGAATTATCTTCACTAATATGTACACTAAATACCCTGGATAATGGAGAATCAAATAGAGCTTTTCCGCGAACGGACCTAACCTTCACAGTGTCAATAAACGTAGTGAATTGTTGTAAACAAACATGGCGTAATGAATGACAGGATATGAAGCTGATTTTCTAATGTCGATTAATAAGAAAGGGCTTATTTTAAGAAAATTTATTAATTAACATAAATCATAAATATAAAAGATCAAATATCGATAATAACAAATATTTCATAAGGTGTATCTTGGGACGGCTCGACAATTTGCATTGCAGAATAAGTGATCGCTTTGACTTCGGTTCCTTGGGGGTGCTTCCCGAGGGTGAATTCCTCCCCGAAGCATTTGCACCTAATTCTAAATTCCGAGGTATTGAATTCTAAAATCTGTAACTTTTTGCAAATCAAAAAGGGCTCGGCCGAAAACAAAAATAACAGCTCGTCAAGAAACCTATATAGGAGACCGATCATATCATCGGCTTCCACCTCAATTTCCTCGCATTTCTTTATTTCGACATAGTCCATTTCCGTCATGTAAGCGAACATCGCCATCCCGCTTTGTTCGAATGCTTCTATTAGAGTATTTCCCCAGGCATGTATCCTGAAATGAAATAAAGAATATTACATGACACGTCGATACAAGAAAATATTTTTGACTCATTATTTATATGATTGTTGTTCATAGAATTTCTTGCACAAACACCTGTTAGAATTACAAAAATTCAAATTATAAGGTCATTGTACTGCCCATACAATAATTTGATAGGTATGCAAATTTTATACTTGAGTAGGTACTTTATTATTAGACATAATCGTCATTTTTATTATCGATTTTTTGCTTAAGAAAAACTACTTTTTTAACAAAAATATTTTAAGAAAATTTCATTCTTACGATTTTTTCCGTCTAAAACCATATCTTGCTTAGTAAATTTGGTTTAAACATTTAAGAAAAAAATATGTTAAATTTTGAATTAAAGAATATTATGAATGGACGATAATTATTTACAATTATCAACTGATGGTTAAATGCTATTTTCTTAGTGAAAACATACATCAGTACATAAACATCCGAAGCTCTATTCTATATGCATGTAATATAGACATTCTGGCCAGCTGTTATATACTGTTATATATGTAGATACTACTGAGAATGAGCTAGGATTGATTGTTGACTGTTGAAATTTTTCGTAAAATGGTGTAAGATAAGATTGCTTTACATATTATCTTCCTTATCGATACTTACTGGACATCCGCCGTATGATCAAGATCTGAAAATCAACAGAAACATACATTAGATGAAACAAACCAATTCAAAATAAAGTGTTATCATTTTGATCAAATAGCCTAAACGCCAATTCCCAGAATTTACCCGCCAAATTACCGAAATAGGTATATATGCGTAAGTACTATGCGCGTGTGCGAAAGAGTGACGCATTATGTCGAAATGCTTTCGGGAAGTGTGGAAAATCGACAAAACAAGGTGGTGAAACGAATAAAAAATGGCTTACATTCATATTTTACAGGGGCGGTTGACAATTCTTCACTAGTGAAATACTCGTTATCTCCCATTGGATCACTTTAAATCGATTTAAAATTCTAGAAATAATTAATCCATGAGCGAGATAGATAACCCCAACGGAAACGTCAAATCAGTAAATACATGCGTTTCATTACAAACCTAACCATTTGAAATACTTTTTTTATTTTCTTTTATGGCTGTTAAATAATGTTTTAAATACTATAATATAACATGGTGCCTTACCGAAATAGATAAAAAAGACTAGAGGCCTTCGAGATGTAGTGCTACAGAAAAATATTAGGAATTTTCTGGAGAGACCACATCACTAATGACAAGGTTCTCAGCAGAATCGAAGAAGGGAGGCACCTAATCAAAACCATCTTATTGAGGCAAGCTCAATGGATCGGCCACATTATACGCCATGAGGGTCTTCTGCATGACATCATAGAGGGAATGGCTGAGTGGATAAACTACAGAGGGCGCCCCGGCGGGAATATTTGGAGCACGTGTGCGAGGATTTAAACTGCGTCTCATATGTCAAGCTGAAGAGGGCTGCAGATAATGGAGACCAATGGAGGGCGAGATGCAGGACTTTGCTGCAAACCAATCCCCAGGATTAAAACGAATAATACTACAAAATGAGTTAGGCAAATTTTACAAAAGTATTTCAATTTTGGTTTTCACGAGTTTATTGTATTACGAGCATTACGGCACAGAAACAAATTCAGTATAAGGTTACCTTTATTACAAAGAAAAGTAGTAACATGAAAATCGAAGTAAAACAAGATCACTCGATCAGTCCCTATTATTATTATTATAAATAATTTATATAAAGCTATTTTTGTGAAAACCACCTTAAGGGCACTGTACAATAATTATCCCAACACGTATTGCAGCTACATAGCGCATAAGTGGTTATGATTCTAGTTCCTGGTTTCCAATTGGCAATGGGCAGCAATAAGGCTTATTACGGGAGTAAAAAAATATTCTCACATCTCACAACATCTTCAAGATTTGCACTGGTTAAGAAGCCCAGAGATAATAAAATACAAGCTTTGCTTGACAGTATGCAAATCCCTTCATGACTTTGCTTCAATGTTATTCAATTGCTGTAGTAAGAGCATTAATTCCCTGTTTGAAGCATTTATTTTGTGGAACATTATTATTCATTTGATTTTTAATAAAAAAATTATATTTGAAAATATATTTTTTATCCCTTACGGATTTCTACATTTATTTTACAAAAATAACATTTCATTTTTTATTTATACTCTGTAGTTGATACATAATAATATTTTTTATATCTTTTGAAAAGTAAAATGAAATGAAATTGAAGTTGTGAATTAAATGATTTAAATGAAATAACTTTGTTTTTTTAAGAACCAATTTACCTTTTAAAAATTTAATAACAAATTAGTTAAGCCAAAACACTATGCCTTCTTCGAGGTTATTACAAACTAACATAATATATTTAAAATATACACAGTGAGGGTAGAGTGGGTGAGGCTAAGTGAGGAGAGAGGGGGTAGGAACTGGGGATTTGTGTGCGTATTTAGGGATAGAAAGCCCTGAAGAAGGTAAAGTGTTTTCCCAAAACTAGGCGGTTTTAAAAATAAAGTGGTACACAGAGAAACAAACTGATTTCATTTCGATCTATTGAATTTCCAAAATGGTCTATATATGGACTCTCGAAGGTAAACTCGGGTGGCGTAAGAGGTCAGTGCTAGAGGTCCATAGAAGTGAAATAAAAAAATTGGGAGTGCACGAGATGTAAATGGGGGTCCACAAGAGTAGATCCTATTTATATTTACCAAAATTTTGGCTTTTCGTAAATATAATAAACCACTTAATTCGGATAGTATATTTCAAACCATACATTGATTTTTTTTGTGTATTTATTTTATTTAAAGGTGTGACTAGATTTGGAATCGTTTTGATTTTTTTTGTACAACTGTAAAATTCAACATATTTTTTTATTTAAAAAAAAAATCTTCTCTACAGTACACCCTATCAAAGTGAGTAGCTCTGTGTAGCTTCAAAATCACATTTTTAATTAATGAATTTGTGAAAAATCTATATTAGAGAAGCAAGGGGGATACCCAAAACAGGAAAAATCGGCACGTGGTCTACGGGATAAAAATGTTTGAGGACCTCTGATTTAGAAGATACTTGTTTGCTATGTGCGGTGAGTATTTTAAATGACAACAACCGTTACGATTCGATAATCTTCTGTGTCCTCTTAATGTACTTATTCATCATCACAATAGAATCAGAAGTCTGGAGTTCTGGGCTACCACAACTTGACTCCCATTTTCTAGCTGTGATTAATTTACAACTCATCTAAAATACCCCCGAAAATTAAATATTTGTCTCCAATCATGGCACAAATATTTATATGTTGCTTATTACAACTATGACAATATTATGACTATTCAATACGAAGATAAAAGTATTTTTCTGATATTTTTTATTTGCGTAGGTTACTGTATGTACAAGTATTTGTTTGCATATTACAATATAAGACAAGGATATAAACTAAATAAAATAATTAAATTACATTGGAAATACTTCAAAATACAGCCATGAGATTAATGCTGAAGAAAGGTAGATATGAAATTTAAAATAGAAAAAATGCGAGAAATCAATTGGATACCAATAAAAAAAGACTGATATTATAATTGTATGCATGTTTTTCTATTTTAATGTTTTAACAATCCAATGTTCAAATATTTCATCAATAAGAAAGTGTTCAATAAAAAAATCATAAGTATATTACTAGAAATAAAAAAGAAACGATGGTGCCATTTATAAAAAAATGGAATTCCAAAATCACATTATGTATAAAGGTTTAAAAATGTACGAAGAGGAATATGAATTTAAAAGAAATTTTATGTTTACTGTTAAAATAGATATGTAATTCAAATACGGTTAAATATTAGTTTATGCATATTAGATTTAATATAAGCTAACTTTAGTAATAAATTTAAAAAATACCAATGTACAAAAACTGCCGCGTAGATATTGGTTCATGAAAACATCTAGACATAAAACCCCAAAACAACTTTTAATACGTATCATGATTAATTACTGAAAATTTTAAGTTGAAATTTTAACGTTTCTTGCTTTTTTAATATTTATTTTTCCTGTAAATTATTTATATATTTATTATTACGTATGCATACAAAATGACATAATATGACAAAATGAAACATTATTTTCATGTTCCGACTTGTTGAATAAATTTGGGTTATGACGGAACTATACACACAATCATTATAGAATTATAAATATTTATAAACATGGACTTAATATTGTACTGGCATATATGTACAAATAAAATACAACAAATTGACATATAATTTAAAATGATAATCATCATTATTCGCTTTCCGCTCTGAATGATGCATAGGGCACTACATTGGTACGCCACGTATCTTGATCGTTTTTGTTACATGAAGGTAAGATTATTAGTCTTACGCTTCAGGTGCCAGGTGCTATGAAATATTTAAGTGTGAAAACACCTTTTTATTTTAATTTAATTTTATCTCAACCATATCGGTAATCGAACCCAAGATCTCTTGCTTTGTAAGCAAACGCGCTGACCACGAGGCGCACAAAACTATAATTCATTATGGTATTATTACTGTACCTACTAGGTATTTGTTTTCTTCCTACTCATAAAAAAGGTGTGGCTTGGGTTATTTTTGTTTAACTTTACACGTAGGTAAATACCAAATACTTTTCATAGTATAAATAGCAACACCTGATATTTTGATATAAATTAATTAGTCTATGAAAAAAATGCTATACATAGACAATATCGACGATCTGTCATATTCTGACTTATTTTGGACAGCTTTCGGATTCTGACCAATTTTGCATTATTCATAAAATTTTCGTTTATTTTACTTGCACACATTTAATTAATCGTTGCATTGCTTCTGATCTGACTTCAAAGTAAGTATATTATGCTTTAATTTGTTTAAGTTATTGTTAAAATTGACATTGTTGACACGCGTATTTTTATTTTCAGATGGACCCTTTGATGGTAATTGAAAACAGAATCGAGGAAATGGACTGCCAATTGGGTTATTCTCCCGAAGAAACATACGAAGTATCAGCTGCCGAGCAAATATCACAAGCAGAAACAGTTTTAAACAGCGTCACATCCGGGCGGGAAAAAGTTACCGACATAAACAAAAGATTGGACGAACTGAATAGTTACCTTGATCCTCAGTATGTTAACCAGGTACGTTTCTATATGTATCTTGGCATCGTCTTTTTCAACAATTCTAAAACGATTAGAATTTTATAAAATTATAGATGTATCATCAGCACAAAGGCTTCAAATCACAATGAGGACAAGTTCAGTGGTTTAAAAAAAAATTGCCGGAAAGGTAGTTCCAGGGTTGCCAATTTGTGGGGAATTCCCCAAACACATCTCCAACTTCACATCACATCACAATTCCCCATTTACACTTACTCTCATACAAATACACATAAACACACCCTTTTGTTGTAACACAATTTAATAATATGTATGATTCTTATTTAGAAACTTTGCTGGTCTGTTTTTAAACTGTATTTTTTCTAATGTTATTATATCATTGTCGACTGTTTGTTTCTTTAAAATAAATAAATAAACTGCAGGGAATCTCAACTGGATTGGGGATTTTGTTTTGGTATAGTATTATGCGGGGAAAATGCCAGGATTTTGTCATTTTACCATTTATTAATTTATCTTTTGCTAACACATCGATAGTTTGATGGTAAATTATTAAAACATTAATATTATTATGAATGATATCAATATTTTTTAAAAGCAACACAATATCAACTTCAAATAGTAATTCGAGGATCCCCTTTTTAACGGAAAATTAAAACAATGACAGTCGAATGAGCACATTAAGGACTTGTACAAACGACTGCTTGCGTTTTGTTTTATTATCTTTCAAAATTATTACGGTTTTGTGCCAAAAATTAAAAATGGTTGTTTAAAGTTGTTTTATTTTTATTTATTAAGGCAAAACAACAGTTGTTATATAAGAATACAAAATATAAAAAATAGTACATACATCCAGTTAAAGTTTTTCACAAATATAATGAGAGAACATGTTACACAGAAAAGAGAAAAATAATATATTATATAAGACATAAGAAAAAAAAAGAGCTCGTAAGAAGGTTAAGGAATGAGGAAATAGAGTGGAGGAGAGGAATTTTCATAATATAGTTGACCAAGTCAAAATTTTGATATTTTAATAAAATAAACATATTTAAAGGAACATAAACTTATTACACACTGAGAAATGTTTCATTGTGTAATAAGTTTATGTAATTAAGTTCATTGTTGATAAAAAAGCGCAAGATAATCCTAAGGTAGGTTATTAACTAAATTTGTTTAAATTTTTCTTAAGAGCCCACAAACTTCCCCTCGAAATATCGAGGATGATTAGACCTTAAGTGTATTTTATTTGAATTAAAAAATATTGTAATATTATATGTGCATAAATGGCAAAATTACTGATGGTGGACCCTCACTACACTCACGATTCTAGCCAGTTTTTATTTCATGTTATTATATACATACTTATTTGATCAAAACTGTGTTTTCTTTCTTGAGATAATTATGTGGGGAATCGGAACTTCGTTTTCTCCCCATTTGGGTAATTTGATTTAGATATTTGGGGAATTTGGAAAATTAGCATTGGCAACGCTGGGTAGTTCTACCCGCGCGCCCGACTGGTGCTTATCTGTGGGAAGGGTAGAAATACCCGATATTCCGGCTCCACCTCAAAGTCAGGAAATGATGAGTTTAGTCAATGAGTTGATAAATTATGTCTATCTTCTTTTCATATTTTTATTGTATGCTCAGAATGGCGACATTCTCGGATTCTATTTTTTATAATATGGATTGTTGTTCATCATTCTGGAAATGCGAATATAGACACATAAACAAACCAGCTGTAAAAAAAGCACGGTAAAATTATAGTGGATTGACATTTGTTGAATTCGAATTGAATTGAATTCGTTTGTACCTATTTGAATTAGATAATATTTATGTTTTTCGTTTTTTTTTATAAAATGATTAATGATTTTAATAAAAATATAAATAAAAATGAATCGGTTAATATTGTAAGTTAAAAATAAAAAAGAAATACATGCGTTCTTGTAATTTACCCAAATATTTAATTTTGATGACCATTTTCAACGAGTTGTAAATAACTCAATCAAGTTGGGGTAGAGTGGGGTTCGAACCTCGTACCTCAGATCTGTGAGTCCGCAAAACTAGCCACGGGACCACAACCCGATTCAAATAATATAGTAGAACTTACCAAAAGAGATTTTAATGATAATTTTATCAAAATCATTATTTAAATTTAGCCAGTACCAGTACAGTACGTGGTTTACTTATATACTTTATTTTTGTGTTATAATTATATTCAACTTCTACTCTTATCTCTTGTTAGATTATCATAAGCAGTATATTGTAAAGCTGTTTAATTTTGAGCCATTTCAGTTGCCTATGATTCCTTCCTCGTTTTCCAGTGCCCTCAGTATAGCCCATGTTCCAACAGAATCAAACGCTTTGTGGTAATCAATAAAAGTCAGGTGTATATTTATATTGTATTCTGTAGCTTTCTCTATGAGCATTAATCTTTATCATTAGACATGCATTTATCAGTAGGAATTCTAAGATTTAAAAAGATCCACAGACGCTTAATTAGTTCTCTATGCAACTGAACAAATTTCAGGTTAGCGACAGCAAGCTGAAGATGGATTATTTGATGACAAACGAGAAGAACATCCAACACTATTGTAATTCCATGCAGCTCTGCCACGACAAGTCACCGGTTCTGAGCTCTGAACCGATCGCCAACATTGTCGCACTCAACAAAACTTTGCAGAAGCTGAAGACAGCCAATATGGAAAGCAAGGAACAATGTGATCAGGTCTGTAAATTGATTCTTCGAAATCGATAAATAAATCGATTTTAGTTCTGCTTATCAACTCATGGTATACCGCTTCGTTATTATTCTCAAAGCTCCCTCCTAATTCCCATGAACAACTTATCATTATTATTATGGACCACTTATATAGCGCCATTTTCGTAATATAATACCTCAAGGGCGCTTTACAAAATGATTATATAAAGATATAAATTTAATTTTTACTTTTTTAATTTAAGAAAAACAATGTACTTTGTCACCACATGCTAAGGATTTATTCAAATGATTTAGAGAACAAGCGGGTTTTAAGTTTTTTCCGAAGCATCACTTCACTTTCACAGTTTTGCACCTCTGCTGGGAGAGCTTTCCATGCTGTAGGGCCTGCGACCGCAAATACGCGTTCGCCGAATTTAGTGCGCTGTTTGCATAGAGGTATAATAACTTTGCCTTTCGACGTAGATGTAGCTGATCTAAGCGTAAGACGTCTGTCAGCTAGTTCATCTGGAATGCAGAGTTCCCTTAGATATTCTGGAGCAGAGTTGTTCAGTGACTTATACATAAGCCAACAGAGTTTGAATTCCACCCTCTGTGGAAAACGTAGCCAGTGTAATTCCCAAAGTATTAGAGTGATGTGACTGAACTTAGAAATTCCAAAAATAAGTCTCGCTGCAGCATTCAATACAGACTGTAGGGGAGTCATTTTATTCATTGGTAGACCTGCGACTTCTCTTTTTTATCATCATCATTACCTTTCTGCACCTAATGGTGTAAAGGGCACTCCATTGGTACACCCATCGCAGCGTATCTTGATAATTTTTGTTACATGAAGGTAAGATTTTCAGTCTTACGCTTCAAGTACCAGTCCAGGGACTATGAAATATTCTGGTGTGAAAACACCCTTTTAAATTAATATTTTATATCAACCATGTCCGGAATCGAACCCGAGACCTCTTGCATGGCCTCTCTTTCTTAACTTGCTCGTATAATGTCCAAGCAGCATGACTGTGGAATCATCTCCCACCCTCTATTAAAGATGTTTAACAATATCTCTGTTTAAATCACACCTGAAGAAACATCTCCTTTCTCTTCCTTAATCTTTCTTTATCTGTAGAACTAACAAGTGTTAAATGCTACTTTTCATCCCGAATAAACATCTCATTTCCTCGGGAAAACTCTTAGTGTAAAACAGAATAACAATGCTGCATGGCCACAGACTAATGGAGCATTTTATAAAGCAATAGTTGGAGGACCGGCAATCGATACAGGCAATTTTTTATCCTGAAATAATATATAAGTCCATCGGCAAAACTCTTATCACTAAACTAATCAATTAACTTATTTCTTCTGTATACCACGTGCGCAAAACTTCGGTTAAAAACTAGTCTATTATAATAATGCTCAAAGGCATAATACTTACCACATACAATTTCAAGAAATATTTCAATTTTGCAGGTGGAGATGTGTGTTCTCCAAGCGATGGAAACATACAACCAAATGTCCTTCTCCGTTATGGAAAATCTGGCAGCCATTAGTAAAAAGATCGACGCTCTCGAAAAGTCTAAATCTAAGTAAATTATTTATTATTTGATAAATCGTTGAAGGATAATTATTATTTGAAAATATATATGCTTTTGTACTCGTCTAGTAAATAATTTATTTTCGCAATATTATTAAATAATATTTATTCGATTACGAAACCTAATATAATCTAGCTAAAACTTTTAACTTAAAAATTACAACTTACGAAATCTTTAAAAAAAAAATGTTTGAATCCTTTAAATCATACTAACTTTAATTTAAATAATATTTTAAGTGCTGTTAAATATATATTTCTTCTGTTTTTTCTATTCCATACCTTATAGTGCAGAGGGTGATTACATAAGTAGGTATGTGATTTATAATGTGTTCAGTTTATTGAATCTTAAGTAAATTTTTGATAAATTTGACTCTGCAGCTAAATGATCACATTGATGTCCAGCGGGGCGGTTGCAGTCGGAAGATAAGAAAGCCATATCTTTTCAAAGACAGTATATTTGAAGATAAATTCTCCCGAGATTACGAAGCTGCAGTATTGTGTATCTTCAAATTCTGAGGCATAAACATTGATAGCTATCGAGGTCATTTGTACTCCACAGTACACTTATTTATGCACTTGAAAATGTTAAAAATCATATTTAAACAAGCATGAGTGCTTTTATTGTTCAAGAGTACTTTATTGTGATTTGTCTTTATTTTAAATCATTTAGAGGTGAGTACTTTCTATCACAGGAGTCTATTGAAAATACGAAACAGAAATAGATACATAAAATTTATATTTGAAGCACTAACTTTGTGGTTATTAATTATGTTATTAAAATATAAATGAAAACACTTATAATTAGTACTCTGTTAAATTATAAAACAGGATAATATTCATTTCTAAATTATAGCTTGATAAGGAATCTTGCGTAGCTTCGAAACTGGTCGGTATTTAAATAAATAATAAGTTGTTAAAAACTACGTATTTTTATTAACTAGACTGTGAGACAGCACCATCTAGTGGTTTAGGTTTGAAATTTTAAGGCAGTCACACCGCATTTTTCAGATCATTCGACATTTGAAAGGTGTAATGGTACCTATCTTCCTAAACACGTATTGACATGTCAGTAGAGCTTCATAATACCTCAGTAGATAGATATTATAAAAAAAATTAGTATACTGTCTTAACATACCGATGAAGATAGCGTTTGCAATCGCCCCATAAAAAACATTTTATAAAAGATTTCTAGTAGAATTAAACATCCTTGTTGAGTGAAAAAAATATACATAAAGTTATGTAGCTATGTTGTTGATAGCAGTTTGAAAACGCCCTTAATCGGCGAAATTGCTGTGATTAAAGTAAAAACTATTAGATAATAATTCATGTGTCTTAATCGTCTCTGTTATTATATTATAAAATATAGCTATTGTGATAATGTCATTTTACTTATTTAAATGTCAAAAATTAATCAGATTCAAATTTCTTTTACAATATTTTAATTACGTCAAAATCTTCGCAGATTTGTACTGGTTTGGTTCAATATATCATCCACGCAACTGGAATATATCATAAGCTAGCGCATATACAAAATTTTGACTTTTTTTCAGTGAGTTTTGGTGGTTACCTACCGTCTTGTGAAATGTCATAACCCAGAAAATCCATTTGATTGTTATTTTTCCCATTAATTTATATTTATATCTTAGATTTTAATGAAGCGGAAATTTATAAGCCACAAAATCATTGTCTAAAATTAAATATTACGGGGCATTTTTATTTTAAAAAAAACGTACATTAAAAATACAGTAGAACTCCGTTTATCTGGCCTCCAGTCATCCAAATTGCCAAATATCCGGATCGTTATCAAGAAATAAAAAATAAAGGATATGTTATAATAACAAATAAAAAATGGCGCTGGCGGCTGGCGCGTTTCTTCGTCTAAGCGTTAACTTCGCTGGACATGTTTAAGTAAGTTTTGATGTGATAACGTCTGGCACTCATTAATCTGGATAGTAAGAGTTTTACAGTGTTATAATTCATGAAGTGACTTAGTTTGTTCGCTCTCCTGTAAAATTAAAAATTTGTGGCTGATGTATTACGGTTACATAGACAATATATTATGTTAGCTTTGTTTTTAAAAAGCATTGCTCTTAAGTTTACTTATACTGGATTTAACCTTGTGAGAAGATCAAGTTTGACATAGCGGAATATGGAAGTCTGGACATTTACAGGAGTTATGAGCTGTATACCACTGCTGTATAACACTGTATATATCACTTTATATACCATGAAATATTCACTATTCTGTCAATGTTTAAACATCCGCATTTTGTTTGACTTTTCAATTTGTTGTTTTTTGTGATAAAAAAGAGCTGATTAAGTGAGAATTTTTTAATTTCGGTTGAAATTTCTGTCATTTCTTTACTTTCTATTTTATGACAAAGTATTTTTGAAATCAAAGATCTAATATCTTTTAAATAAAAAAATAAAAGTCTGTAGTATTAGTGAATATGTAGCTGAATATAATATTATGATAATTCCCATCACAATTACAAAATTTGCGGGAGACCGAAATATTTTTTTGGAAAAAAACACAAGAGACCAAAATACTTTTGGATAAAAAATCTAAGAGACCGAAATATTTTTAAAATCCTTCGGGGGAGTCTTATCAAGTCGAACCATTTCAGATTAACTGGCCTCAACTAAATTTAACCATGGTTGGGCTGCAAGAACCAGTCTTGTATATTGCATGTTGCAAAAAAAAACTATATTTTTCTTGAATAAATTTAATACATTCCAAGAATGAAAAAATATGTGTGATTCTTCAGTCAAAATTACATGTTTGAAACAATCATAATATGAAATTTGTAGGGGTATAGTAAAATATGATAAAATAAACCATGAACTAGCAGAATGTATTTTATTCATCCCTCGTGATAATAACAATGAGGAAGTTCAGCGCTACGGGAAATTGGATGTAAAAATGTTTTCTTACACACGGTAAAAATTAGAGCATTGTATGAAAAAATTAATAAAAATTATTTTAATCATGAACTACTCTGAACAACGTCACTAGTTCTTCCGAATCAACCGATGATAGTGTTGTGATAGATTTCCCGTGTACCAATCTGCAGAGCTCACCGAGGAGAACTTGTGACATCACAGGTGGAGTAATTTTAAAATCTTTTGGCTTAGTTCGATAGTCTATTAACAAATACAACTCGTTGAAAATGGCCTTCAAAATGAAATATTTGGGTAAATGATAAGAACGCAAATATTTCTTTAAAAAAAAATAATAATAAATATAAAAAAAACCACTGAACTTCCTTATTTCATTTTATTGCCTTTTCTATTGTGGATAACTTATAAAGCGACATTTTTGTTATGTACCTCAAGAGCGCTTTACAAAGTGACTGAAAACTTGCTTTAATTTGACTGAAAGTGAAACTTTTACCGCGCCCACGCCGCGCCCCAAAACGCTCGCCACTATGGCCAAGCACTCACGGTCTATTCTTTGTCAGTGATATAAAGCTTTAAAATAAATTAACAATTGAAGTACAATCAACAATCTATGCTTTTTTGTGTTTTAGTGATTTTTTTTCGTGTTGTATTACGTTGCTGATGTGATGCGTAAAAAAATAATATCATTAGGTAGACTTTTTAGGAATTTTGTTTTAAAGGTCGCGTATTAATTGAAGTTAAAAGATTCAGTAACATATTAAATTGTATTTATTATAAACTAAAATATTAATGACTTTGACAATTTGAAACATATAGAGTTAAGATAAATGTGGACAATACTGGAAGTGAATTTAGCCACGCACAAAAATTGATGATTCTACAAAATGAATTAAATGTCTGTTACGATGTTGTGAACATGTGAGCAAACGGCGATGATCGAAAAACGTCTGGGCGCTCTCATTTGGCGGAAGCCGGTTAAGTTCACGTGGTGCATTTGTTAACCTGGACGGCCTGGCGTTGTTGAACTGCATTGTTTGTGGCCAGGTAGTCCATAGCATACTAAAACAGTGTTTTTAGTGGGCTCGGCGCTATTTTGTCAGCTCCTAATTGACGTTTCTTCACCATTCTTTCGTGGGTTCTTTTCATTTCCAGAATCTCTTTCATTTCTTCTTTGTCTTCCTCCTGCAGATCAATACAAAAGCAATTTTTAAAGTGTACATTTTTCAATTTTTTTATTATTTTTATTTCAGTTACTAAAATGGAGACAAATACAGATGGCAATAATATTTTTCGTACCTCCAAATATTTCAGTCAAATATATCTGTTGTAACTTATTTATTTGGTTTACAAACAATGAAAAAATAATACATAATACTCATAAATATTGAAACAATAAAAAAAAAATAGACACTACTTATTTTTCATCAATTATATATAAACACTAACCAAATACATATTAAATAAAATGAGCAAAATAAATTATTAAATTGAACTTAAATTATTATAAAAATTGAAATAAAGTAGCTAAAATTGTACGAATTAATAATAAAATAAACATGCATAAAATACGTATTTAAATAAAATTAACAATAAAAATTATCAAAATTAAATTATTTAAAAAAATCATTCATTAATATAAAACTAATAAAAACAATTCATAAAATTCTAATAAAACAATAAACAAAATATGCATTGAAACAAAACCAGCAATGTAATCCATCAAAATTAATATGTTTATACAAATTGTCCTTCATTATCCGTAAAATATTAATTTTAGCAGCATCGTTTCAATAAAATTATTATATTGTTCTCTGGTCCGATCACAACTGGAATATGCATCGTTAGCTTCAAGCTTTTGTACAACTGCAACTCTCTCAACTTGGAAAAAGTTCAAAGGTAAAAAGGTCTTCTTTCTTCTTCAACTTTCTGTAGACTTAAGAATCTGTTATTACAGGATTATCCTCTTATGATGCTGAACTCAAGCTATCTCTTCGACGTTTTGAGGGTCTCCTTGGTGGACGCTGTCCATCTGGTATTCCATGCAGAGGTATGTATAGAATTCTTAAGATAAAAAGATACAGAGGTAAAAAATGTACCGGTGTACTTAAAATAAGGAAGTAATTATTTTAATTTATTTAAACACTTTATCACATACAGTTTACATTTATATACATAAGGGCGGGCATATTTCCACCTACCTGCCCTAACTGTTTAATTTGAGAAAACCAGTGGTATATGAGCATATTGTAGGCATATTAGAATATTTCAATTATAAAATAAAACATGTAATGCGCATATTTTTTGGAAACAGAAATTAACTCAATATCTACACTGTGAATAAAGAAGGGCGTCTTTGCATTAGTGGGTAGATTATTCCACAATCGAGCAGCTACTACTGTGAAAGAAGAGGCAAAATAGTTAGAGCGACGAATGGGTATTGAAAAGGTCTCTCATTACTAGAACGAAGAGATAGCCCGTGCTGTGATTGGAAGAGCTCTCTCAGATAAACAGGTGAAGTGGGATTAATTAAAATATTGAAAGTACTGTCTTACCGATTGATTAAGTCTCAGCACCAGGGCCCGCCTTCCATCGGACATGGGCTGCGAGTAGTTCAGCAGGTTCTTCAGCCTCTCGGCTGGAGCCACTCCTCTCTCCACGACCAGCACTATGCGAGCCCACTGCCTCTGCCACTCGTTGCGGGTTTCGGCAATCTTCTGGTACGTGTTACCCATCATGGCGATCAGCATGTTGACGAGTAAAATGGCCACTATCACCATGTAGATAACAAACATCAACTGGAAATTTAATGTACATATCTTATTAATTGTGGACATTTTATTAAAATTCTTAGATTTTTTTATAGCTGTTCAGATACAGGTTTGCACCGTGTGTTGTTCGCACTCTTTATTGACCTTGTACCCCTCACTGCAGTATTGTCAATTTGTGATCAATCAAATGCACATGGTCAGTACAATCACCCTTTTCTAATTTCCCAGCATGACAATGAAGGAATAGTGTTAGTTCCAATTTGCGACCACGCTTCAGAAAGGAAGAATGTTGTAATACAAACAAAACAAAAACAAAAAACCCGAATACACATAGGAAAGTGAACTGTATAATAAGTTTGACAGTGGTATTTTAATATTTGTGGGTACGATATCCATAGATCGATGACACACAAACACATGTTTTGTTTAACACAATACGAAAATATGTTAACTCTTAAAAATGAAATCAGATGACAAATCCAGTGCATATTTCTGGAGTGCATGAACTTCATCCTCTCTCCCTACTCCCACGGGTAAATGGCGTGGTGGTTTGTTTGATTGTTAGTTGTTTATGGGATATTGTGCCGTGTGTTAACACGTTCGTGGACACTTTTTTCTCATAAGATCCACTCCTATGGGCACAAATAACATTCTTTTTTTTTTTTAATATTTCACTTCCGATTGGACCTTAGTTGAAGGTTTGAAGTAAATCTTATTTGAGTAACACACTGGGACACTTTTGTTGCTGACTGTTTGTTATAGGGACACAATATCTTCTCCTACTATATAATTGGGATGGGAGGTAGAGGTCCAATCACTGGTTTCCAGATTAAGAGAAATGTGTCATGTATTCTGCTCACTCAAAACATCCTGGACATTGGCACTGTCAGAACTGTGTATTTTGCTATTTTCCAGTCAGTAGCTACCTATGGTATAGTGGGCTGGGGAGGTTGCACGCCGTCTATCATGAACTCTCTAATAAATGTATAAAAAAATATTCTTAGAGTGATGCTACGATGTCCCTCAACTATCCCATCTGAGACATTGTTTCAATTTATGAAGGTGCTGGATATTAGACAAGTTTTAAAAAAAAGAGTCATTGACATATTTCTAGTCATGTAGCTACAATAACAAATACCAGCAGAATGCTCGTACGAGGTTTTCCTGTAATTTGAACTGTAATACGTAATGTAATACCGAAAACACGTACGACTTTCGCTCAGAGAAATTTATTTCTTTTTTTTTTTTTTCATTTCATTTTTTTTGCACCACAACAGGCCAGGAGGCCCAATTACAGTAGTGAATTACATTACAGAACAACCAGGCTTGAGAAAAATCACATTTTAATTTTTGTGTTCTCACCGGGATTCGAACCCGGAACCTTCCGTACGTGAGTCAAGCGTCTTGACCACTACACCACGGAGGCCGCCTATCTTATCTTATCTTTTGTGGCCCCATGAGTATTTAATGTCCTGTATGAACATATTAAATTATTTAAAACGACGGCCATTTTCAGGAGAAGTGCACAAGTATGGGTTTTGTCTAAGGAAAGGAGACTGCTGCTAGACATTGCATATATTTATATATGGTACTATTAAGCGAGTTGTCCAGATGTTTATTGAAATTTATGTTTATGTAATATTTTTTATTTGTAGTATTCTTTAATAATATGCATGCTTCCACTTTCTATTTTGTTGTATCCCAACTCAACACAGGGCTCTTGGCCTCATAGAGATAGGGATACATTAGCAAGTGTTCATATAGCAAGCGTCTTGAGAATACGGTGGTGGACCTGGCTTGGATGTGCTGACCATGGCTCAGGAGAACTTAAACACACGTGGCCTCTTCTTTACACCTGCGGGCTCCCGCCGTCCTGGAAGGCCGTCGATGACGATCTTTCGGCTTTATTCGGAGGGACTAAAGGATGCGGGATTGACGTGGGAGGAGGCGAGAGTTCTGACTGGCGATAGCGTCTCCTGAAGGCGTCTGGTGATGTCCACATGCTCCACATAGGAGCTGATGTGTAAATGAAGAAAGATTGTAAAAATAAATACATGAATATTTATCCACCTGGATATGGACACTAAGTGATGTTTATTTTTGGTAAATGTTACTAACTTTAGCCTCGATTTCGTGGTCGGTTCTCTCAAAGGCACCATAATAGTCTCCAAAGGATGTAAGGGACATCAGAAACATTGCCATAATGCTCTCCATCGGGCTCGGCATTGGGTTGGTTATGGAGTCATCTATTCCCTCGGGCGTGTTTGGATTGTCAAACGATAGAAATATTATATAGTAAGCTGAAAGAAAAATTGTCTCTTTGTTATGTCATTCCTTACCACAAAAATATGTGCAGCGGGTAGAAGTTTGTCCACCACATACGAGGTGTGTTCAGAAAATATCGGGAATTTTTAAATTTTGCGGGTTTGGAGAGTCTGATTGTCATTTTTTTATTTTATTATGTTGGTATACATGCCCCTGAAGTCTGTTAAAATTTTCAGCTGTATTCATTGTTTACTCCTTGGTGCTGCCCACATACAAGGAAAAATTGCTCATTGTTAAACGAATTTTAATTCAGTAGGTAGTTTATTAACATTGTTAAGTGAGGAACTTCAGCCCTACGGGATATTGGATACAAAAAAATCTTTTCTTGCGAGAAAAATTAGAGCATTAAATTGTACGGCAGTTTCCTGAAAATGTATGAAAAAAATATTTTAATAAAAACGCACTATTTTGAACGACGTCTCTGGTTCGCTTACCGTTAAAGAACCAATTGGAAGAACTGACAGAAGAACCTCTGACGCCACACGTGGAGCTATTTCAGAAATACAAAACTTAAAAAATCACAGCGCTGATAATACGATATATTAAAATAAAATATAATCTTTTTGGGTTAGTTTAATAGTCTATTAACAAATTAAACAAATTGAAATAGACACTGAACTTCCTCATTCACAAATGTTAACCAAAAATTTGAATTTTTTTGCCTGCGTTTTTAGTTATTGCACATTTTATTTAGCTATGAAAAATAATATTCCGACATTTTGCGATTCTTCGAACGATTATCCGTCTTGCTCCACGATAATTTATAATCAATTTGTGTTCGTATGTGTTATACAATATATAAATATGGATTATAATTATATTTCAAAACGCTGTGATGTGTGTTTGGTGTTATTGATATTTTTTTGTCCTAATATAGTAAAACATTTTTAATCAACATGAAATTTCTGCGCCAATCTTGAAACACTTCTCTCTTGAAATCTGAGATAGGTAAGTACATTTACAAGTAATATTAAATATTTGATTTGTTGAATTAAAGAATTTTATACCATAAAAAAACAAGTCATATCTATATTTTGTCATTTGATGTGCATATTAAGAATTTTTAATTATTATGTATTAGTGTTTTGGATAGTTAGAACAAAATGATACACCTCCCCCTTCCCCCTCCAACCCATCTCATGAACCCCCCTCCCAACCACCTCCCCCCGCGAGCCCATTGTTAAAAAATTGGCAGCCCACCCCTGAGTGTATGCAAACCTACTGCGCGTGTTAGAGGAGTTGTTGATACCTAACTATGTTGTAAGAGTAGGATAGGTATGGGGATTAAAGCGGGTGCTATAAGATTTATTTACTTACCTTGAGAGAATCCCATGACGAACACTAAATAAATACACACAAATCTAAGTAGGTCTCCCATAACCATGCGGTAAATCATCACGACGAAAGGCCCCACAGTTTTAAATCCCCTGAAACCAAAAGAGAATAAAAATGAAGTTCGACAACATTAACAAAGTATCAATTAATACAATACAATAAACTTTTTTTATATTACTTTAAAATTGACATACATTGCATACGCGTGTTTCAGGGCCAGACCGCGAAAGTTCAGAGGAATATTCCTCATGGTAAATTTTTTCCAAAAACGCTATTATGTATCCCATGCCGTTATTTGAAACCATATTGAGAGATAGCGCCGCTAAGTTCCTACTTTGTGTCACTTTTATGTTCTTCCATTGGCACCACTTCATTACATTTGGGTCACCCTAGCAGAAAATCCACAAATTTTTTGTCTGTGGATTTTATGTGTTTATGTTTTTCATAGAAAACTTCATTAGTCTCAACAGGCAGAAATTGCCCTGGTTTCAAATAAGGCTGGGCACATAATATAAGTTTTAATGGTAGGTAAAACTTTTCTATTTTGTGATTTTTTTTATAATTTCAAAATTGAGTAAATCCTTAATTTATCGGATTAGCATCCCTTCCACAAACCCCCCCCCTACCCTAACCAGCCGCTTCCCTTGTCCGCGTCCGGAACGTTTCGCTTCATTGGTCAAATACATTTTTTATCTCAATTTTTTTGTAGGGGAGTGGCGGGGGGGTTTGCGGAAGGGGTGTTAGTCGGAGAAATTAAAGATTCACTCCATTTTCAAATTATTCAAATCGCTTGCCAAACACTTATTGGTCGAGCGAGCCTGACTCTTTTTGATCCATATATACAGGTGTTCTTTAAACCCGAAACCACGATGATCAGTTTGGGCAAGAAGACATATTAGCATATTAAAAAAATATTTAGAACAAAGAAAATTTTCGAAAATAAAATATTTAAAAAACCAAATGGTTGCTTACTATTGCAGGGGAGACGTGAGAGGAGCGCGGCGCAGTATCAGACTCCCCCTCCCCCTCCTCGTTTCTCCCCTGCAGAAGTAAGCAACCATTTGCTTTTTTTGATATTTTATTTTTTTAAATTTTATTCGTTCTAAAAAAACATTTTACTATGCAAATATGTCTTCTTGCTCATACTGATCATTGTGGTTTCGGATGTGACAGGGTTTAATAAACACCCTGTTTATATATTTATATATATTTTTTATTATATTTTTTTATTGCATTTTATAATAGGTATACATAAGTTACAAATACAAAAAAAAAACTATTACATAAACACAAAAAAATCCCACATAGGCATGTCCTTGTGTGTGGGTATACATTTTATTTTAAATTTTAATATAGGCTACCGAAAGAATATGATAGGTATCAAAAAATAAAAAATAAGTTCTAGAACACAATTTTTTTGTCAATAAAAATGAGAAAATTATAATTAAAGTATTTGCTATTCATTAAAAAAAAGCTATTCAAATCAGCTTTTTTATCCATATTTATTTATTTAATAAACGTCCAGAGGGCTCTTACAATATACAGTTAAAAGTACATAAAGCATTTTAGAAAATAACATAAAACAAAATCATAACTATTACACTAAACATGTCATTATAAATTATTCTAAAAAAAGAAAGAGAAAAGGGAAATAAAGTAAAGATGAGTAGATAAATACATTAAAAAGAGGAGAATTGAGAGGATAGCCATTCGATGAATAGGATAGCTGATTTGATTGCAGTAAGAGTGTTGGGATGTTTGTAAATCTCAATCGTTTCTTTAACCAATGGCGTTTGGTCACTCTTCACTATATTTAAGATTACAGACTCGAAGGACAGGCCCCGTAGCGCAGTTGGTTAAACGGTCAACTTTGAAACTGGTACGCGGGTTTGATTTCTGCCAATTGCAAGAAAAAAATACAACAAAGATTTTTTCTCAATCTTAACTTCCTTCCAAATCCTTTCTTTCCCACCCCAATTATGCCCCATATCTATGTGTTGTATAAAAGACACATACCTCAATAAGAAAAACACCCAAAAAACGCAGTTTACACAATTTGGTTGCCACAGACCTGCAGTAGAATAGAAAATATGGTGCCGTAGTCAGCATGATGACCACGGCTACATGGTCTTCCACCTCATCGAGACAAGCCAACCGTAGAACTGGAAGAATCAGCATCAAGAGGCAGGAGAATAGAAACATGACTCTGGATGGAGCTGTCATCAGGTTCTCGACAAACATCTTGTAGCCTAGAAACCGGGCTTCTCGGAGAGCAGCGATAATGTAGAGTATGGCGCCGATCCACAAAGCTATCTCTGCAGATATTCTTATCTGTAATATAGGTTTAAAAATTTATCCATTAATGGTGCGTAGGGCAGTGCGTTGGTAAACCAAATGTAGGTTTTTTTTTTCTTAAACCAACTATTTCCGCATTTAAACCATTCAGGAATCAATATTTTTGACTATCGACTGTTTGAAGTAAAAAATAATAAGATATAAATACATTCAAGAAAGTATGACGAGTAAATTTATTTCCTGAAAAAATTAGGCCGGTCCACTAAATACACAGATAAATATTTTGAAAACTAAAATGTTTTTAGTTTTTCTTAAAAATGACTGAAATGGTCAGTTTTTGGAAATATTTTTTTAATGTCCATATAGGAAAATGTTCTTTTGGAAAATGAACTGATTTTTAAACTACAAAATCACCCACAATTAGTGTGTTTTGGTGGAAGTAAATATATTAACATGCTTTGTTTCCTCAAATCTATATGATGTGATATAAAACTCAATTTTCCATATTTTAGAAATAGTCCATTTGGAAAAAAACTCTACAAATGGAGTGTGTTTCAGACCATTTGTTGTATAAATATTAGGTTACGGTTAGTCTTATGACTCGGGTGCCAATCCGAAGACTTTAAAATATTGCAGTGTAAAACACATTTTAAATTAATATTTCATACCGATCTTGCCAGGAATCGAATCCAGAGTCTAATCTAATCCAGATCTCTAATCTGTTTTCTTAAGAGTAGCAATCAAGTTAAAAACACTATGTATTCCTCATCCGCTCTGGCACAGACTCATGAGTTTGAAATGTAAGTTCAATGAAAGGAAAGCTCTTTTAGTAATGTAGTAGAAACCATTTGTCATAAGTAAATTACTTTGGCTTCAGTTGAATCTAACTGCATTAGCCGGCACTCCTCTGTTAGATCGTCCCACCATTCTTCAACTTCACTTTCTGTAGAGTTACTGGACTTAGGAAGTTCTGCAATAAAAATAATCACTATTAAAATATATTACTTAATAAAAATAATCATTTTTTTTAAACTTTTTTTTGCAGTATTTTGTTTTTATTGCACTATGTATATTTTTAATTTTTCTTTTAATACCATGAAATCGCATGGTAATCACTACAACTATAACATTTAAGTTTGTAAGTGAAAATTATTGATGGAAGTTCATTGTAATTTATTATGGAAATAAGTCGAGTGATACTTTTTAATCCACAAATTTGGAATATCCAGTGACCGGTTTCATCGCATTCGCGACATCTTCGAGACTGGTATCTTTATTATGAAATTAAATGTATTTATACAAAACAGATGTAAGGATAGAGAATTCAGAATTATATGACAGTAAATCAAATTATATTAAATTTGTTAATGGTCCGTAAAATTAAAACAAAAACGCCTCCGTTGTTTAGGTGGGTTTCCTTTATTTATTGTATAAGTAGAATATAAATATTTATGAATAAGTTTGCGTTTGTGCTTTTAGCTTAATATTTTATCAGTTAAGTTTTCATTATATCTATTATTATTACAGCAATTTTTTAATTGAAAAAGCGATTCATAATAAGACAAAGAAAAAAATAACAAAATAAACTATATTTCCTTTAGTTCACTCCTGTTTAGTTTGAGTCACGTTACCATAATTTCAAGACAAGACTTGATTTATTAGCTCCATTGGCAGCACACGGATAAAATAAAATAGGATAGAATTCAAGAGTTAAGCATACTTTGATAAAGTACTCGTATAGCTTTGAAACCGGTCGGTAGAAAAAAAAAGTGGTTAAATACACAGTTGTTTTATTTATTTTATTATGTTTAAGGCTGTAGTCTGGTAAAATGAACTCAAAATGGGGAAATCATACGATTTTGCCATTTTAAAACGAATGTTTTTTTTCAATCGCGCAATAATAAAATAAAGAAAACACATAAATTAGATAAAAACAATAATTTTCAAAGGTTTTTTTATTAAAAATTATACCTGACAGTTTTATGTAACTAAAATATAATTACTTTTAGACCGACAGATTACGCCATTTAAAATTTAGACTAAACTTAGGTATCTGGGATTTCAATAAAGACTAAGTATTGAACTAAAATTTTGTGTAATAATTTGAAGATAGTAAATTAAACATAAAAATGGCCGTAGCCAAATTTATTTTTTTTGTTTTTGAAAAGAAATACAAGCATTTTCAACCACATACGTTTTTATGACATTTTCCTTTATTTCTACATGAAATTATGCCTTCGGTAATACTTTAAAAAAATATATTTATTGAAATATTTTAGTTGAAACCTTTTTTAATAGAATTGTATTCTCTTTTTTCAAAAAGAGAAGGTAATTCAAGTTGTAATATTCAATTTCAAACAATATCTTATTAACTTTTTTATGACCTTCATACCTGCCCTTATCGGTACCGCTAAGGGCAGGGATGAAGGTCATAAAAACGTAAATAAGACGGTGTTATTCTTCCCAAATCTTTTCTATTAATGATAGACCTACCTTTGGGTGGATAATCTTTGTTCGAACTTCCACTATTACTTCTTATATTTTGACATGGCGCCGATTGGTTATTTGAGTCATTAAGCTCCCCACACTTGGCCGTTTTTCCCGATAGGATCTGCATCAAAAGGCTGGCTTTCGGTCTCAATATAACTTCTGGGATAATCGTCGACATGTTAGAATCATCTTCTGCCGACACATCGAAGAGAGATGAATTGGTGAAATTTAAAAATATCGAATTATCTATCGGTGTTTTGGCCGTGTTCGTGCTGTTCGTTGTACTGTTGGTTGAGTTTGATGGAGGGGCGGCAATTTTTTCAGGGGGTCCCGGACGCAACGTGAAGCAAACGAGAGATATTAGAAAGTAAAAGGCGAAGAGGAAAAACTGTCTGTAAAATCTCCGCTTAACAAATGCATTCCATTTAGTCTTTAAAAGGTCCACTAAGACACCATCCATCAATTCCAAATGTTCGTCTTTGTCCTGAAAGCAACATGGTTTAAAAAGAGGATTGTATTCACGTTTTGTTGATTTTCATAACGTATATTAGTATTCAACAATGTTCGAGTATGTCCAAATGTTTGCAGATTGGCTGGATTTCTTCCCTAGGGAGGAATTCATATTTAAATTCATTGCAAAAGAGAGGGAAAACATTATTGAGAAGGGAATATGGAAGTCTAGGCATTTATAGGGCTTATGACCCGTCGTTGTCTGGTTTAAGAGGCCACTTTTCACACTGTGTAACATTCACCATTCTGCCCATGTTTAAACATTCACATTTCCTCAACTCTTCCATCTGTTGACTTTTGTGAAGTAAAGGAGCTGAAACCTTTATTATGTGGGTAAGATTCATCCGGCTGAACCAAATCACCTACTAGGCAACGCCTGAAAACAATTTTCCAATTTTTCATACTTCTTCTTTTCATCATCTCTCATCATCTTTCCCTTTCCACACCTAATGGTGCACAGGGCACTGCATTGGTACACCAATCGCAGCGTATCTTGATCATTTTTGTCACATAAAGGTAAGGTGATCAGTCTTACGCTTCAGGTACTAGTCCAGGGACTATGAAATATTCTAGTGTGAAAACACCCATTCAAATAAATATTTGACATAAACCATGTCGGGAATCGAACCCGAGACCTCTTGCATGGCAGGTTAACGCGCTGACCATTACACCACGAGCCCGACTTCTTCTTTTACCGGGTAGTTAATTCAACAATGTTTGAGTATGTCCAAATGTTTGCAGACTGGCTGGATTTCCTCCCCAGGGAGTTATTCATATTTAAATTAATTGCAACAGAGAAGCAAAACATTATTGAGAAGGGAATATGCATTTATAGGGCGTATAACCGATCATTGGCTGGTTTAAGTGGTCACTTTACACACTGTGTAACATTCACCACTTGCCCATGTTTAAACATCGAACGTAATAAGTTTTACCAATCGAACCTTCTATTTATTTATTTTTATTTTTTATTTATGTTTATTCAGAAAAACAATGGCAATACAAAAAAACATTCACAATATTATAAAAAAAACAAAAAATAAAGCCAAACCAGTTTTCCACATAAATACAATTATAAAAATCCAGTTCAGTTAGATATTAATTCATTGAAGTGCATGTGTGCGAGTTTTTTTGTGCGAGGATGCGTGTGTAAAAAAGTGGAGTGTGGTTTTGGTAGATATGTGAATATGTGTGTGAGTGTATATGGGTGTGTATAGGGGTGTTTGATATGAGTGAATAGAAACAACTTAAATGTATTTCTATCACGACAAAAAATCGTTATGACTGTTTGTTTGTCTATAAAAGATAACTACGTAGAAAATAATAATTTATTAACAAAATAGCTCTATATACTACAACCCTAGTTAGTTATGCAACCAAATATGTTTTTTTTTTGTTGTTATATCTGATATTTAAAGTTGTAAATAAGTATGCCTACCCCAAAAACCACCAAATTAAGAGCTGAATCTTTCTTAATATTCCCCGTTTCGACGTCAATGGTGTCGATCTGTGACAGCGGGTAAGCGGCACATGTGATGCTGCCGATTTGCCAGTAGATTTCCCTTTCTATATTCATGATGTGGAAGAACATTTCTATTTTGGCCAATTTGGCTGCCAAAGTTAATGGAGTAAGGTTCAACATGTTTCGTACATGAAGTGCCGACCCGAGTTCATATGCCATATCAAACATTGCCTGAAAAGAAAGATTGCTCATGAACACAATTTAATAATTGTTTTAAATAAAAATATACGCAAATATAATATTTAAAACTATTTATTCATATTTTTTTCCATTATAAACTATGATTAATTATAAAAATAATGCGACCCAGAGGACACTTAACAATATACCTTTTTTATATATTTTTACATTTGAGAATAAACAAAGACTTAATAAACAGAGATAATTAACAAAATGTTCAGACAGTTTTAAACACTACGTATTTATGTTTATAATTATAGTCCTTAAAATGTAACATGATTAGGATGACAGTTGTCAGAAAAAGTGACGACATAACTTTGTAGTAACGTCAAAGGAGTTGTTTATATTGACACACGAAAAATCGTTTGTATCTGGCGTGTTAATTTTTTTTTTAAATATAATGCTTGAAACATAAATCAACATTCATATATAAAATCAGCTTTAAAACGAAAAGAAAACCAAAATAAACATAATTATTAACGACGTTCTTACAAGGTTACATCATTTGCAAAAACTTTAGAGATGGGACAAATTGATTAATGTAAATTGATCGAATAAAAAAATAATTCATTTGATGTTGTTCATGAAAAAAGTATAAAGGTCTCATTTTTTGGTGAATAATTGTGTTAAACACACTATAATAGGCTTGTTTTTGCGTTTTTATATCAATTTTCGGAAACTGAGTTTCATGATTGCATGAAATAACTGATAAAATCGATTTGATCAGTGATCAGTGATCAGTAATTTCCCATCACCAATGAAATTAGTTAGACAGCTGTCATTCTATTCAAGCTACATTTTAAGGACTATAGTAGTTGATAAGTTAGTGTACGTTTTGTATTTGACAGATGTGTTTTTTTTTTAAAAAAGGTATTTAATTAAATTTATTATTTAGATTATTATGTAACACTTCTTGATTGTTTGTTCTTTTTCATTTATTTTGTATTTCTGTGTTTATTTAACCTTTAAAAATATTTTAAAATCCCAAAAACATAATTTATTGTTGTAAAATAAAATAAAATACTACCTCCCTCAATGAACGAAACAAAAATGATTATCTGCAAAATTTCATGACAAATTTTACAGGCAAAATTGACTAGATTTATTATTTTTTTTATTTATTTAAAAGTGATAATGTTTTTAAAATACGTTTATACTTTACATTAAAGTTGAAAGTACCGTACATATAATTTATAATTACCTACCACCTACTTGAAAAATCTGATCTTTGAGAAGCAAGCAAGCAAAAGAACTCTCGAAAAACACTAAAATGGCTCCCCTGTACATTATTGATTTTGTCACTGGGTCAATTTCTCTTGTATGCCCACTATATATATATATATATATATATATATATATATATGTATCGTATTATCAGCTCTATGAAGTTTTGTATTTCTGAAATTATCCCGCATGTGACGTCAGAGGTTCTCTTCCGCTTATTCTCGGTCAGTTCTGCTGATCGGTCCGTTGACGGTTAGTAAACCGGATATCTTTCACGGCACTCTTATCATTGGTTGATTCATATAAACTAGTGACATCGTTCAAAGTAATTAGTTTTTATTTTTTTTATCGTACAGTTTCAAGAAACTTTGGCGTACAATTGAATGCTCTAGTTTTTACCGCGCGCAAGAAAACATTTTTGTATTCAATTTCCCGTAGGGCTAAGTTCGTCATTAAAAAAACACAAAATATTTTATGTATGTACAAAGCCTATCTACATATGTACAATGTCTTCCCGAGCCCCGATTACAATGGGAAGTTTACAGACTTATCAACTCAACTCAACTCCCTACCAATTCTTTAATATAATATTCAATATTTTTTAACTAAGCTTAGTGCATGTTTAGACTTGGTGGAGTTCGCATCTTTATAAATCTGCATGTGATTTATGCATTTTTGGAAAAACTATACAGGGTGTTCTTTAAACCCCGTCACATCCGAAACCACGATGATCAGTATGGGCAAGAAGACTTATTAGCATATTTAAAAAAAAATTAGAACAAAATTAAAAAAAAAAAAAATTTAAAAATACAAATGGCTGCTTACTTCTGCAGGGGAGAAGCGAGGGGGGCGTGGCCACGCGGTCAGGGGTGTGTCAGACTCCCCCCTCCCACCATTTGCTTTTTTTGATATTTTATTTTTTAACATTTTAAACGTTCTCAAAATTTATTTCAATGTGCCAATATGTCTTCTTGCTCATACTGTTAAGTGGTTTCAGATGTGACAGGGTTTAATGAACACCCTGTGTATAAACAGTGATAGTGAAGGTGGAGGTGTATTTAAGTATTTGCATGTTGGTGTAGTTAGTGTTCTGACGAAGAGACTGGTACATCTCAAAACCGGTAGACTAAAAAAGTCGGTAAGTGGTTATATACTAATATTTACTAACATTAAAGTTATCTTCGACTGTCTAAAAAGAAAAATGGAGATTTGTGTACGAAAATCGGCGGCCTCCGTGGTGTAGTGGTCAAGACGCTTGACTCATAGACGGAAGGTTCCGGGTTCGATTCCCGGTGAGAACACAAAAAAAATATGTGAATTTTCTCAAGCCTGGGTGTTCTGTGATGTAATTCACCACTGTAATTGGGCCTCCTGGCCTGTTGTGGTGCAAAAATAAAATTTAATTTAAAATTTAAAAATGAGTGTATTTGCATGAACATTTAAAGAATCTTCGCCGGTAACATATAATTGAACATGTTTAGAAAAAAAATGCATGCATATTCTGCTTTTCATAGGGAAAACTTTGTAGATAAAATTGAAGATAAATGTTAACTTCCCACTGTAATCGGGGCCCTGAAGTGAACCTAAACAGAAAAAACTGGTTTTTAAAAGTTTTTTATTTGTGTACGGTATGTGTCAAATAATGGCTGTTGTGATTTACCATTTTTTCGTAAATAACCAGCATATGAAGCACGGTATTTCCATTAGTATCCTGATTATCCGGATTAGCTCCTCTGGCAAGAAGAAACCGGTAGCATTCTTCCTGTCCGAGGCACGCTGCAAAACTCAAAGGGTACTCTCCCCAATATACATATCTAAAATTAATTAATTCATATGCATTTTTTCATTAATTAAATGCATTATTTGTATAATATACAGACATAGTGTTGTTATTGGACCTATTCTGTATATCGATACCCTAGTTCTGTAACAAAAACTTTTAGAATTTAAGTTAATAATTTAAATTAAGAAACAATCGCTTTCCATATTTCAATTAAGAAATAAGCCAAATATGCTTTATTTTTGGTAAAAAATTCGATAATTTATTTATTCGTTTTTTCTCTACATATTATATTATATCTCTTACTCTACACTAAAACCTTAAGGGATTCTGTAGAAACAAATCAAAATTTAGGATTGATAGGATTAGTAGTTCATCGAGCAAACGAATCAATGTGTATTATAACGACATTTTTTATTACAATATTTTGAGTTTATCCAAATGTTAGTAGAAAAAATACTGGATTTCACCCCCTAGGGAGTAATTAAGATTAACAATTAATGATAATCAATTCAAAAATATTGTAATAAAACCAACTGGTCCCAAACGAGTTTAAAAATTGGAAAATTGTTTTCAGGCGTTGCCTAATATGTGAAATAATTTAATCAGATGAATTTCTTCACAACAATAAAGTTTTTAACTAAAGTAAAATCAACAGATGAAAGAATTGAAGAAATATGGATATTTAAACATAGGCAAAATGGTGAATGTAACACAGTGTGTAAAGGGGCACTTCTTCTTCCAAGTCGGTCCCTCAATGGTGAGGATCGTGATCACCATGAACACTTCTAATTAGTCTGTTCCACTCCAGTCTGTCCTCAGCCCGACGTACTGACTCATCAAATTTTAGCCCCGTAGCCACCTTTATTTGGTCAGTCCATCTATGTGGGATTCTACCCGGCTTCTCCTACCTTCAACTCGGCCAGACATTATTGCCTTTTCTAGATTGTCTGGCTCACGTCTAGCAATATGTCCAAAGAAAGACAGTATCCTTCTCAAACACACCACTGATAGACGAGTTGTAATATGGAGCTCTTCCAGTATCGATGCATTCGTCCTTCTGGCTGTCCAAGGCACTCGCGTCAGCCTTCTCCAACACCACACCTCGAATGCATCGATCCTCTTCCTCTCGTAGACACGCATTGTCCACGTTTCAGCCCCATATAAGAAAACGGAGAATACCAGGGCTTCCATCAACCGCTTTTTTGTGTGTGTATTGGCTGGTTTAAGTGGCCACTTAAACCAGCCAATAACAGTTCATAAGCCCTGTAAATGCCTAGACTTACATATTTCCTTCTCTAAAATGTCCTCCGTCCCTGTTGTAATTTGTTACATCTTTAATTGTTTAAGTAATCTGATTCTATATTGTTATTTTTTTCTCCTTCTAGAATACCTTTTTTGAGGTTGTTAAAAAAGAAATTTATCGCTAACATCTAAAATTGAAGTAAAAAGCTTTTTACAAACTTTAATAACGTAATTTTAGCTATTTTAAAAGTATACGTTCTCTTCATTTACGTACAAAATCGACTTCCATAGATGCGATCGGAAAGAAGAAAATACCAAAAAATATAATTATATACAGAAACAATTAATTGTTTCCCTATAAAAATAAGGATCTCAATGGACTGTACAAGTTTGGGTAGAAATAAGTAAGAGTTTGATTACTTTTTATTTGATTTAAGAAAACTTTTATATCAAGGTGTCATAAACCATTGTGTAGGTATGATAGATTGATACATTACTTATAAGTCGGGTCTTTAATTAAAACACTTTATATCCCGGAGCCGTGTAAACACGTAATTATATAACCATGCGTTGTGTCCCGGTCCTGTGTTTTTACGTGGTTTACCAGCTGTCTAAAAAAGTGCATTTTATTGACATCTAGTGACTTTTATTAGTACTTTTTTGCTGCTGATAAACCACGTGAAAACACGGGACTGGGATACAACGCATGGTTATTATAATTACTTGTTTCCACGGACCCGGGATACAAAGCACAAAAAAAGGAGTGAGGCCCTGTATATGTGCGAACATTGCAATGCGCAATGCGGCTCTCCATAAAGGCGAATGTTGGCAAAATTACCATACAAAAATTACTTATTTCAAATAAATCAATAAAGTTTCAATTGATTTTACCAAGTATTTTCATAATTATGTCACTTTTAAGAAACCCTTCAAAAAGCATGAAATTTCACAAAAATGGGTGGGGCACAGGGTAAATTTTATGTGTATTCGGCCGGTGCTCAAAGTGTCAAGTGATATGTTTTAAAAATACCTTAACATTGGAGCCAGGTATTTGCCATATTTTATTTTATTTTATTCAGGAAACATCCAGTCATACATAGTAAGTATTAAAAATGACGGTTTTCTAACATAAAAAGACCAAATAAGTTTTCATAAATTATGCAAAAGATGTAAACATTAAATGTGAAAAAAAAAGAATAAATAAGAAACTCAAGTGAGAAATTAATAAATGTCAGCATTTGCGTTTTCCATGTAAAATAAAAATACCGAATGCACACCCCGAGCCATCCACGCACACACACATGAACGCACATATGAAACATACACAATCATATACATTACATGCGGTACATATACATAGACATAGAATTAAGAATAGGCCAGAAGGAGCGTAGAATCATATTTGAATACATCGGACTGTGTCCAATAATTCTCCTACTATGCCCGACTTTCGCCGCGCGCATTCGTGATATCGCAGAGTAATGTTGCTTGATGGGAAAAAAAATCATAACACAAATGTATGGTAAAAAAAAAGCAATCTGTTAATTTCTCTAAAATTTTATAGTGCACGCGGAAATATTGATTGACACAACAGAGTAGATAAGTAAAGGGTCATTTAATAAGAGTAATTGAATTAATGAACTTTAAACTTAAAATATAAAACAAATTTAATTTTACATAAAACGGAAATTTTTATATCATGTTAAATAATATTTGATGTTTTGAAGATAATATCGGTCAAATGTCCACAATAGAGTTATTTAATCCGAGATCCAATTTTCATTAATTCTCTCATTAGATGAGCAAAGTAGGGTAAAAAAATTTACTACCCTGGCAACACTAACGAAATCTCCATTTTGTTTCTTCGACAATCTGACAGATGGAAAAATAATTCAATTTTTAAGTAATCCATTTTTTATATACACATTTATATGCTAATTACACGTGATTTAAAGGGACACAATACGGCATAGTTGAATTCAAATCAGGAGTAGCGTACTGAGCGACGTCTACAAAGAAACTAATGGGTCAAAACGTAAACCTACTCATTTATGAGTAGTTGAGTCGCCTTCTGTTTGATGTGCGTATGCGGTTTCTGGACTATTCTTAATTCTATGTATATGGCATAAACCACCCAAGACTCGAGATGCACATTCAGCAACTATCCCAAATAATCAACTTTATGAAGAAATTTTCTGTATAAATGCAACGTGCACTACACCAATACTGAGTTAGTTGTATTTTTTACAGTTACGTCTAATTAATAAATTCGAGAAATAATTTAAAATCCGATCCGGGAAGGTCCGATGTCTTGCTGGGTACCCGCTGGCACAGCGCGGGTTTAAACTGTGTAACTCGGTTATAAGCTTAGACTATACCCTGTCTGCGTAATCTATAAGTGTGAAAGCACTACAATTAATGATATGAATCATACACGTATAAAACATGTGAGTCGAGGTCCTGTAAAAAAAATGCAGTTTTCTCCAAACGATGTAGGTATTTTATTTTAGTTCCCTATCGATATGGGATATTTGGGTTCTATGAAAACTTCAATATTTAAGATCCTCTCTCGCCCAATGTTTAATATCAATGTTTGACTTATTATTTGCGATGTTTACCCTTCATAGTTGGTGATGTGCTGCACGTTGACCCATTCATGCTCTTGTGAGTCCTGACGAGAAGCCTTTTGATCTTCAGGACTCATAAAGCACCCGAAACACCTTTCGTGGTAATCTGCTCCGACGTCTAAAAGGAATTTTACCATCGACGGGTCCTCATTCACTATTGCTATGTGCAAGACACTTTCACCTAGATAATAAAGAAATTTTAAGTATTTATACAGTGTCTTTAAGGCTGTAGTCTGGTAAAACGCACGCAAAATCAGGAAACCATACGATTTTGCCATTCATTCACCGACCCCAGCCTACCTTGATCATTTTTGCTACATGGAGGTAAGATGATCAGTCTTCCGCTTCAGGACCAGGGACTACTTATACTGGGTATAAAGGGTGGTTTTATTTATTGATTTATTATTAATTAACGAAAACGGACCATTGTCTGTTTAAATAGGTAAACTAAAATTAAGATATTGTCGTCCATCTTTCAAAAAGGCGTATCTTTAGACGCTGGATTGTTTAGGTTTAAGAAGCGTATACAAAATGCGTTTATATATTGATATATTATTTTGTACATTTAATTTTGATGGATTACATTGCTGGTTTTGTTTCTATGCATATTTTGTTTATTGTTTTTATTAGAATTTTATGAATTGTTTTTATTAGTTTTATATTAATGAATGATTTAAAAAAAACAAAAAAAATGATAATTGTTAATTTTATTTAAATACGTTTTTTATTCATGTTTATTTTACTATTAATTCGTACAATTTTTGCAATAAGGATATTCAGCCCTACGGGAAATTGGATGCAAAAAATGTTTTCTTACGCGCGGTAAAAATTAGAACATTAAATTGTAGCGCAAAGTTTCTTGAAAATGTACGGAAAAAATAATAAAAACGCACTACTTTGAATGACGTCACTGGTTCATGTGAATCAACCTATGATCTGAGAGCTATGGAAGATTTCCAGTCTGCTTGTCGCTTCTGGACCAATGGGAAGAACTGAATGAGAATAAGCGGAAGTGAACCTCTGACGTTACACGCGGAGTTATTTCAGAAATACAAAACTTTAAAATATCGTAGCGCTGATAATACTATATGTAAAAATTAAAAAAAAAAGACTCAGTTTGATAGTCTATTGACAAATAAAAAATATTAAAAAAACACTGATCTTCCTCATTTTATTTTAATTTTTACAATAATTTATTAATTTATTTTGCTCATTTTATATAAATATGTATTTAGTTAGTGTTGACATGTAATTGATGAAAAATAACTAGTGTCTATTTTTTTTTTATTGTTTCAATATTTATGTGTATTATGTATCATTTTTTCATTGTTTGTAAACCAAATAAATAAATCTCGTTTTTTGTCGGAATTTGAATATTTGAATAAAAATTAATTTATATTTATGGAGTAAATAAGCATCATACAGTCTTAAAATAATAATAAAAAGTTAGGAAAGTACAGTATAAATTTTTATTTTAAAGGCAAAAAATTTCCAAACAAATTCTCATAATGTCGTCTCAAAAATGAACGAATTCGAGATACGCCTTTTTGAAAGATGGACGACGAGACAAAATGGAAAAACAACTGTACTTTTAGAAACATGAAATGACATCAAGACAAGATCTGGACAATTTGTGTGCATAGTTTGTTCGTTTGTTTGTTTTACATTGACCATGGACTGGCACCTGAAGCGTAAGATTGATCACCTCGCCCTCCTATTTCAGATGATTTAGATACGTTGCATTTACTTTACCAATGCAGAGCGATATATGGATACATAGTAAAAGAGCTTTTTTTTTTTAAAAAAAAATTAAGAAGAAAATCTTACCGTAAAACTCGTCATTCATGTAAACGTCATTTATTAGCTTGGGGTAGAACTTGAGAAGCCGTTTAGCCAAATCTGCATTAAGAGATGTAGCGTTCAATAGACATAGATGAAGAATGGTCTCTCCAACGGCTCCTCTTTCCTGAGAATCAGAAAAGTATTGGAAATTCAAGCAGAAAATTGAACATAAAGTTTCCTAATGCTTGGATTCACAGTTAGAAGTATTAAATATATATATCTTGCCCACCACATACCGCACACATAAGTCTGAGGACATAAGTCTCCTTGGCGGTGCCCACATACGCGGAAAATTTGCTCGTTGTCAAACGAAAAAATCTGCCCGAAGGAGATCTCTGAAATCTGGTAGCCTTAGCTTTTTGTGCTGAAAGAAAGTAATCCAGAAGTACATAATATGTACTTCATTGGATTGAGAAGAGAGGGAAGTGAATTCGTTTTTGAGTGGGATTGAATTGATTGGACATGATCAATTCGCCGAAAGGATTACAAAACTTTTTAAAAGCCCTGAAATTCTTTTTTGAAGCCACCAGATCTGTATATCCGACAGGACCTATAACAGGGCCACGGATAGTAGCGAGAAGCTCTATTCGGTAATTATAGAGAAGGGAAAAGGGACAAGACCACATGATGTGTTCAGAAGATTGGTTAGGATATCCGCAGCAGCACGAAGGGGAGTCAACAATATTAAAAACAAATCATTTTTGATTAAATTTACCATGACCTGATAAAAACTGCGTAGTCCAGTGATCGAGGATAACCTAAGAAGATTCTAAGCGCTGACGGATTGAAGGAAAAAAAAGAAAGGTAACCCTCCCTGAAGGGGAAGATTCCAATCGCGATTGCAAAGCAATAAGACGAGCATTTAAAGTCTTTTTTTTTATTCGATTGATTATCAAATGTATCTGGTGAAATATTGTATTAGCTGGCGAAAAAATACAAAAAAACAAAAATAATTTTAAAACAACTTTGTTTTAAAGCACTAATTTTTTTCGACTGACCGGTTTTAAAACTATACAAGCTTCTTTATCGAGGTTCACTTAACTAATAATTTTTTTCCTATATTATTTTATCTTGTCAGTATGCTGCCAATGAAACAAATAAATCAAGTATTTTTTTCTTGAAATGATGGTAATGTGATATGGATACCTTCGAAACTAGACAGGAGTGAACTAAGAGACATATTGTTTATTTGGGTATTTATGCATTTTTTCTCATTATGAATTGCTTTTTTAATTTCTAAGATTTTTTAATAGTCTAATTTCAATATTTTTTTTCAACATGAAGTACGAGTACTTTTAATCCGGTGTCTTTATTGAAATTATGATTATTTTCTATCAGATGGTTTGCGAATTAAGAAAAAATATTAATATTTAGGCATTTAAGGTGTTCTTTTACTCTAATATTAAAGTTTCTTTTAGTTTTTCCAATGTAGATTCCAATTTTTTTCCAAAAACAAATCTAGTACATTTTTAGCTTATTGAGACTACACGTTGAGACCAGCTCTTGTGGCAGCTTATTCCAACCATCAACAACCCTATTGCTCAAGGAACGTTTCCGTGAATTCACGGTCACGATTGAATCTGATTTTCTCCAGCTGGAGGCTGTGGCCTGTAATTCTTTACATCTCAAAAGTAGCTGCATCTTCGGTGGACCATTATTGAGTACTTGGTCTATGAGGAAGAGGTTTAGAAATGGAGACGAGAGCACTCGCCCCCCATTCAATAGCCCAGCTCTTCAAGGTTTAGGCAGTAATTGGAGGCAATTATTATTTAGGGAGAGCCGTCACAATACAATTTACGCAGGTTACTGTGGCGTCAGGAGCTGGTTTCCATTACCAAGAATAAGAATAGGTAGCATGTAGAATACATCTTCCTACTGACAGCTGAAATTGAGCTATACATATATTCTAATAGCGATATAAATATGAAGGAAAATTTATGAAAACATAGTTGGTCTTTTTATGTTAAAAACATCTGTGTTTTTATAACTTATTATGTATGACTGTATGTTTTCTGAAGGGCACTGCAGATTGAACAAACACCTTGCTAGAATGAACCTTTCCGAAACTTCTAGATGTAGGTTCTGCAGTGCAGAAGAGGAAACACTTATACACATTATATGTGAGTGTGATGCTTTGCAATAAAAGAAGCCTCATCCTCGGGGGACCACTTGTTAAACCTGAGGATGTTAAAGAGCTCTCCCCCTACCTAATAGCCCGATACTTTACGGATCTGGGCTTGGAGGGGGAGATTTAGTAAAATGTTAACTCTCGCCTTCCACACAGTAGCCAGGCTCTTTATAGACCTGGGCTTTGAGGGCGATAACTATTTACGGGGACCTGTCACAATAGATCTTCACAGGTTGCAGTGACGCCAAGAGCTTGCATAGCACTGACCTCCACCACTAAGAATAAAAAAGTAGAAAAATGTTTTCTAATTAAAATAAAATAAAATTAGTATATTACCAGTAAATTAATTAATTTCAGCTCTTTTGACAGGTTATTCACATGAAAAAAAAGCGTACCTTTAGATCCCAACAGATTTCTCTATACGCGGAAGGATTCTTTGCATAATCTGCAGCCGATACTTCTGGCCAATCTTTTTCTATGTCAAACTCTTCTTGTGGGCTCTCCATTGCCCTCAAAGGTGGTAGCTATCAAAAATAAAGTAAGATGAAAAATTTAATAAATAATTTACATCCACCCTGCCAGGAATCAAACCCGGGACTTCAAAAATAGTAGGCAAACACGTTTACTAGTATCTCCAGTCTATTTTGTGTTTTGGGATGGACTGGGTTTCCTAACCTTTTTCAGCCACGGACCCCTGGAAAATCAAGCACAATTTTCAAGGACCCCCTTAGTAAAAAGAGTCACGACCCGCACGCACTGTCACTAACTGACCAGCGATGCCATCTTGACGGATTTTCCGTCATATCTGGCGGATTGGAGTGCTCTTAAAGCGGGAAAATTTCGTATTTAACGGGATTTTTAAAACGACGGAATTCCTCGCGGATTTGAAGGAAAAATGTTAAAGAGGCATTTCGAAATGACAAGGTGCCAACGCTGTAACTGACGTACTTCACTTCAGTCAGTCTCGCACATTGCTCGCTGTCGCACGTTCGCCGTGTTAAGTGACCGTAGAGATTATGAAACTTTTGGTAGCATTTATTCATTATTGTTAAATGGTCCAGAGATGAGACTGCAGACCCCATGCATATTTTTTTTTTATTTATTCATATTTTTTTCTTACAAACTATAATTAATAAAAAAATAATGTGACCTCACTGGGGTGGGGTTACCCGTGCCGAGGACACTTAACAATTTACTTTTTTTGAAATATTTTTACAATTCAGAATAAACAAAGAAGACTAACTCAATAAACAGAGATAATTAACAAATATTCAGACAGTTTTAAACACTACGTGTTTATGTTTATAATACATTTATGTACATCGATATTATTTATATTACAAAACGTTTTATTCTTAAAATTAATTAATAAATATACAATGAAAACATAAATAATACCAAAATCTCTATATGCTAAATCCTAAGTCGTTACAGTAAAACAAGAAATCAGCTTACGTCCTTCTACATCGGACAACAATTTATCTGACTCCCTACGACCAATACAAATTAAAAATGCCGTCAACATCCTCCTCAGCCTAGCAATCCCATTACACTTCCATGAATCTGGAATAAGGTTATATATCCTCGGACCTATATAGTTTTGCTGCCCTTGAGCCAAAAAAATATTAACACCTATCTGTAGAATCAGATCCTTATTGGAGTGTCTAGTATTATAGAAGAGCACAAGACCGAGGGAGACTGTCCACAGACGAGCCATGCCTGGAGTCAGGCGTAATCACCATCCTCAGACATGAGGCACGCATTGAAGAGAGTATTATGAACTGTACGGATGGACACAACATAACTCACAAATGTATTTTGACTGATACCTGCTTGTGGCGCGGTCTCTCCTTATTTCTGAGCAAGACGAGCTGCGATATTGGTATGACCCGCCCCTTCCCTTTATTGTAGAGAAAGGGCTCCACCTTCGTTTTGATGGCGTGGTCTATTTCGGCGTAGTGTTTACTCTGCACTGCCCTCTTCATCATGTCCACCAGCAAACCACCACCTGGATAATTCAATTGAAATTAATTTAAAAATAAATACATATTACGAAACGAAGCCTACCTTCATTTATTTTAGAGGTTGACATTGAACCATTAAACCTTTACCCGAACAATTACATTTAAATCTGTACCTCAGAGGCAGACGGATGCAAATCCAGAATTTGGTGAAATGACATTTCGATTTTCGTATCCAGTTTATGATCATGTCCATTGATTTTGAAGAAATGTAAGCTTTATAATGAATGAACCAATGTATTAAGGTACTGAAAATACAAATTTAAAAAGTACAAGTAAAAACGGGAGTCGCCCAGGGGTCAGTAATTGGTCCCCTAGAATACCTGATATACTGTAACTCTATGGCAAATGTCATACAACACTCACTGTGCTATCAGTTTGCAGATGATACTGCAATTGTTGTTATTGGAGACATACGAATAGACCCGCAGCAAAATTTTCAATTGTTGAATTTTTTAAATTTTTTTCATTTTTTTTTGTTTTCAATGTTTAAAATGTATTTTTAAGAACCAAAATGTATTTTAAAATAATTCAAATAGATCAAGTCAAAGAAGGAATCGTGTGCTAGAAATACATTGTAAAACGAGGCTAGCACAGAGACATGCATATTTTATAGGCCTAATTTTTTTTAATTCCCCTTTTACTGATAATATTTCATTGATCCCAAGCTTTCAAAATTTTCCTTCTTTTAAAAAAACGCACTATCCTGGATTCAAACTAAAGATATTAACTCTTTTTTTCTATGATATATTTTGTTGCCCTTAAATAAATAAGGAATATTTTAATTATCTTATTTTTTTTTTATTATCTTTTTTAATTACTATAAAATAAAAAAGTACCTTCTAACCTTGAACAGAATTTTTTTTTCTCTTCCTTATATTACACAAAAATATTATACCTGTCTCTTATTTATTATAGGAGCAAAAATCTTAAACATTTCTTGTATACCCACGAACAGGCCATGCCTTTGTGGGATTTTTGTTTACTATTTTTACTGTCAATATGTATTTCATTGCTATATAATAATTATTTATGTTTTAAATTTTCTGTTTTATCTCTTATTGTAAAACATATATAATAATAAAAAAAACATTTCACATCAACCGTATCAGGAATCCAACCCGAGACCTCTTGCATGGTAGGCAAATGTTCTGACCACACCACAAGGCCGACATTCAATATAAATACTTGATTAAATTATTACCTTTTAGGTCCACAAACTTATAGAGCTGCTGTGTAGAAGTTCCGGCTTGGTTTTTGACACCACTGGTTACATCACTCTCTGTATTTCCCATTTTAGCAGCTCCAATTTACAACATTAAACATTAAAACTTTTCAACTATAGCTTATTTTTTTATCAACATAACTTTGGAATCCATTACATAGGCCATTGCGTAGCATTTAACATCAAATGAGAACATATTACAGTGACAGTGAGATACGTTTTGATAAGGGTTAGGAAGCAACCAAACTATGATAGCGAAGTATTATTGATCAAACAGAGGGAACTGGGTATTGTCTATTTTCAAAGTATGAATCACATAGATGGCTATGTAAAAACGTGGATCCTAAGGAAGTTATCGTAGTTTTGTTTCAAACCGGCAAAATATGTTTTTATTACATTTATTTCTATGATTAGATTTTATCTACGAGCCTATTGCAGGTGACATGAGCTGACGTTTTAAAAGTGATGTAAGCGCATTGCTAGTATTATATTTCTGTTATCAATATAATTCAAAATCATTTGTTTCCTACAAACATTCATGATAATTAAAAATATTAAAATGTTTAAATTTTGAATACAAAAGTTTGACCATTTTGTCAGTTGGTTTACTTCACCTGCAATGAACTCCTATGATATATAAATATGTAATCTACATCTGACATATAATATGTAATCATACATATATTTTATTGGTTTTACCACATTGGTACAATTTTACCAGTTTTACAATTTTGGTATAATTTGAGTAATTCTAATCTTTATTGGTTTTACCACATTGGTACAATTTTACCAGTTTTACCACTTTGGTATAATTTGAGTAATTCTAATCTTTATTGGTTTTACCACATTGGTACAATTTTACCAGTTTTACCACTTTGGTATAATTTGAGTAATTCTAATCTTTATTGGTTTTACCACATTGGTACAATTTTACCAGTTTTACCACTTTGGTATAATTTGAGTAATTCTAATCTTTATTGGTTTTACCACATTGGTACAATTTTACCAGTTTTACCACTTTGGTATAATTTGAGTAATTCTAATCTTAAATTGGTTTTACCACATTGGCACAATTTTACCAGTATTACCATTTTGGTATGATTTGAGTAATTCCAATCTTCTTCTTCCTCTTTTCAGCCTGTTTCTCTCCACTGCTCGATCTATAGGCCTCTTCCAAAATTTTCCCCGTTTTTATGTCCTGGGCACTCTGTTTCCATCCATGTCCCATAAGTTCGACATGTTGTCAATCCATCTCCTCGTGGTCGTCTCTGGTTGTCTTCTCACTCTTTCTGCAATATCGGTCACCTTTGTATGGCGTCTTATCTCCTCATCCCTTATTCGGTTTCTTAAGGAGACGCCCAACATTCGTCTTTCCACAGACCTGTGAGTGCACTCAATTTTGTGAACACCTTTGGCAGTGAATGGCATGGTTTCAAGACCGTATGTTGTCACCAGAAGAACACAAGAGTCGTAGACTTTCGAATTCAGATTGTTTGGGCTTTCTTTATTTCTGAAAACTTGTTTCAGTTTTCCGAAAGCAACCCGACTTAACCCGATTCGTCTTGTCAGTCCCGCAGTTAGATTTAATTTTCCCAATTTGATTTTGTGCCCAAGATAAACGTATTCGTCAACGGCACCAATAGTTTTATTTCCAGTACAAATGTTGCTAGGTGTTAGACTCAAAATCTTGGTTTCGTCAATTTTCATTTCGTATAATTCTTTTACCATAGTTTCCTGTTCAATTACCTCTTCACTTATGATTACAATATTGTCTGCAATTTAGCGTCTTGAACGCCTTCTAAGGGTTATGTAAAACATTTTTGGAGACATCGTGTCACCCTGTCTTTCACCATTTTTAATTTTGATTTTCTCCGTTTTTAGTGCATTGTACCATTCTACCATTTTGGATAATTTTACTGGTCAAATGATTCGTTTTGGTATAATTTTACTAATAGGAAAATATCACACACCACAAATACGGATAAAAACACATGAAATGGAAATAGAATAATTAATTGTATTTTCAAAATCAATATGGATATTGCGGAGAACTGTTTTCATACATAAATGTAAAAAATAAATTTAATATAAATACTTTGCCAGAAAAACGTGATGTGTTTGGCCTTGGTTGTTGTGACGTCAAGATTCGTGATAATTTTCAAAACGAATTTCAATGGCCAGGAACAAATAAACATGAATCGTGTCGTATTAGGGGCGTGGCCAATGGAATGACAGTTTTTGTGATATTTCAAAATTACAAATTTAAAAATACTTTTTATGCTACAAATAATTAGCAAAAAAATTTTTTTCGACTCGACAGTATTTCGCAGACTATTATTACTTAAAAATGTTTTTTTTTTTTAAAGTGACATATCCCTGTTCCAATGCTTTGTTATAATTTAACCGTTTTGGATCATTTTATTGGTTATTTATTTATTTATTTGACGGACTTATGCAGTCCATTCTAACAATGCTAAATACATTTTTTTATAATAAATACAAGCACTAATAAAATAAAATACAATTTAATAAAATTAAAGCTAGGACAAAAAAAAATAAAAGCTACTACCTCAAGACAAAATCCAGTCTATCTTAGTGAATTTTTAAATTTATAAAGACTTACACCAAAAAAGTCCAGATCTTGTCTCGAGTTTACAATACGACACAATCGGGACATTGGTGCATGCAAGCCATAGTTTGTGCTGTGCTGATCGAGGAACAGCACATTATTATTTCGCAACCGGCGGATCGGAACATTGAATGGTTAAATAAATTCATCGATTTTACCCTACTGAAACAATTTTACCTGTTTTACCATTTTGGTACAATTTCACTATTCATAAACTGTGAAATATTAGTGGAGGGAATTTCGTAAGAGTGTTCGAAGATATTTTTTATAAAAATTGAATAATGTTTTTGAAAAGCCATAACCATTTTTTTAAATTGTTTTTATTGTGTTATTTATAAACAGAAAATTTCTTACAATGATTATACTTGATTTGCCTACATAATAAATACTGCAATAAACAAATTAAAGGACAAATTTATACACATATCTCGGACACTTATTTTGTTATAAAATAATAATTTATGCATTTTATAAAAAAAACGATGGTTATGAATTATATTTGAAAGGGTAATTGAACAAAGAGTTTTTCTGGGTAAATATGCCGTGTGTCGTTCGCACTTTATGTTATTTATGTGAATAAATACATATATGTAACGTTACGTGCTTAGGATTTGTATTGTGACGACTATGAAACGATAAAGATCCTAAGTAGGTACACAAAGTAACATATATTTACACAAATAACATCATCCCTGTATGATGGGCGCTGTAACGGGATCCGAAACGTCGGAAATATTGCAAACGATACACGGTATTGTAAACTAAAAAACTTAAAAGGAGAATTTGCACATTTTAAGGTTCATCTATAAGCCCCAGCCCTTATAAAAAGGAAATAAAAAGCTTCCACTAAACTCAGCAGTGATGCTCCGAAAAACAGACCAACCAATCCTCCAATTGAAACTGAAATGAATAAAAATGTATTGTTATTACTTATTTATTTGGTTTTTTGTACATAATGTTATTGTACTAAAATTTTTTTTTTTCAAAAAGTAGGTAAATTGAATAAATAATATTATAGGTGATCCAGAGAATGTCTATTATGTTAAATATTTTTATCAACAATGTTTTGAGTTTGTTCAAATTTTTGTAGACAATGACTGGATTCAACTCCCTGGGGATCTGTTAATATTAACATATTACAATTATTACATTACATATTATACAATTGAATCCAGTCCTTATCTACAAAAATTTGGACAGACTCATAACATTGTCAATAAATCCACCTGGTTCATAAAGAAGTACAGAAATTAAAAAAAAAAATTTTTCATGCGTTGCTTAGTACCTACCTATATGGGTGAAATAATTCAATTACATAAATGTCACCTGCATAAATAAAGGTTTCAGCTCTTTAATTTCACAAACATCAACAGATGAAAGAATTGAATATAGATGCTCAAATATGGGTAGAATGGTGAATGTTTCGCAGTGTGTAAAGTGGCCACTTAAACCAGTCAATGACAGGTCATAAGCCCTGTAGATGCCTAGACTTCTATATTACCTTCTCTAAAATGTTCTTCATCTCTGTTGTAATATGTTGAAATATTTAAAAAAAAAAATATTTTGATTTATTTATTAATTCATAAGAAACCTTACTGTTTATAATATTATTGTACACATAGTAAGTTTGTTGTTTTTATCAGAATTTTTAGTTCTTTTTGTAATTTCTGTCTAATCGTTGTTTTTATATTGTGAAGTAAGTCATAGTACATTTTTGGCCCATTGTTCATATATCGGGATTGGCCTGTTCTTGTTTTGGCTCTTCGTATGTGGTAGTGTTGTGATTGTGCGTGTCAGTAAGTAAGTGTTTCTAGTTATTCAGTCCTTTTTTATACTTCTGTAGCGAATTTCGAATTTAAAAAATAAGTTTTTTTTTTTCCATTAACTTGTCATTTTATAATACATCATCCTTTTTATTATGTTTCTTTACATAATAATTGTTAAAAGTAAAAATATAATACGTCTATAAATGAATGATCTTATATGCTTGTCTCTAAATGAGTTTTTCCCAAAACTCTTTGGGAATATTACATAAAATTATGAACATTGATTTTCTGAAAAAAATTAAAAATTACGTTATAATTAATATTATCAATGTAGGCACTGTCGTTCACAATAAATGGCGACACGTATTAAAAAGGTGCATTTTTTGTACGTTTTTTTCCAATGTTAGCTTTTTTGCTGTTGCCGGGTTTATTACTTTTTCCGTAATTTGACGCCGGGGGCAGTTGAGGGATAGTAATATAAAACTACAGGTAGAAAAGTTCGTAAATTGCTAAGATCTTCAACAATAAAACAAGTCTCGAACAACCATAAATAAATTTTGAGTACCAAAGTTTTTTAGAATGCAACTAGTGTTATATAAATAATAATTTGTAGTTATATTTTTAGACTAGTACATTTTTTAATTAACAATATTGTGTTTTTCACTATTTCAGTATTTGGTTCACCGCAGTCACGTTAACAAAATGGTACAATCTTTTTTGCACGTCATTTAATTCCTGTGTGCTTCTAAAAAATTTAATCAGTCTTAAAAAAAACATATAAAATGGTCGGACTTATTATGCGAGTATCAAAACCTTTTAAACATGCAGAGGCATATGAAAAACTCTACAAAACATTTGTTCGTCCCCGGGTAGAATACTGTACTCCTATTTGGTCACCTTACTATAATGTAAGTATTAATAGACTAGAAAGGGTCCAACAATTTTTTTTTAAGCAGGTCGACTACCGGTTAAACATTAACCTTTCTAATCATGCTGAAAGTATGCAGTACCATGGAATAAACTCTCTTAAAAATCGAAGAATAATGTTGGACCAGTTATTTTTATTCAAATTAATAAATAATAAAATGGATTTTCCAAACCTAGAAAGACTTCCAATCCGTGTGCCATCTAGACCGACAAGACAAAATCTTTTGTTTTACACTGAAAACGCGTCAACAAACTATTTTGAACAATCTACAATACCTAGAATATGCGACCAATATAAAAATATATTTACCGAGGCTGATATTTTTTGTGACAATGTATGTAAATTTAGGTAATAAATTACAGAAATTTTGAGAGAAGCAGACATTTAACTTTATTATATTTTTTCATTTCGTTTATTTTACATTTATTATATTGAACATAATTAAAATTATTGTATTAAGTGTAACCAATTTTTATGGTGTGTGCATGAGTTTCTTACACTAATATACAAAGAAATTGGCAATATATGTGTACATACTGTTAGTTTACCTAATAAAATAAATAAATAAAAAGATTTTCAGTAAAAACGTATAAAATTAAACGCAATGTTTTTTAAAACGCTTACCGACTAGATCTAGATTACTTCTAACAACATTTCTTCTGTACTGAATATTGGGGAGACTAACCATCTTTATATTGACTATTCGGGAATAATCGGGATCTTCGTCTTCTAATTCTTCCAATCTGAAAACATATAAAACCACCAACTGATTTTTTTAAAATTTATTTATTTTTTTATACGCCTCCACTCGTTTGCGAGTGATTTTGGCTCTTAGAAACAAGAATAAGAAATTTAAAGAATATACGCTTCAGTGAACGACAAAAAAAAAACCCATACCCACGAAAAAATACAATATAATGTGAGGTAGTTAAAATCAGTATGAAAGAGTTATGTGACAATAAAATATTATTACCGTCTAAATTAAACGTAAACATAACATGAAGTTTTGGGCCAAAAGTAAAGAGGGACATTCAATTAGACTTATTATTTAAATTTGGCAAATAATATTTAACGAATTCAAATATTTTTATTATTTGTCCTTAAAAATTTAGTCAGAAGTAAATAAGTATCCAAATCATTCTGGGCGAGTAAAAATTTTACGTTAAGAGGGAACGTATTATATTCTTCACAAATATTTTGAAGGAATTCGCTTCTTTCGTAGAGGGGACAGTACTAACTGATTTAGTGATTGAAATAATTAAGCAGGTAATGTACATATATAATAAAAATATTGTAAATATTACTACTCTTTTTTATATATCATGTATTATTAGATTAACCGTGTATTAAATTGGCTCTAGTATTTTTTTATTTTTTTTTATGTAATAGCCGTAAATTCCCGAATAAAATAAAACGACTATTTCACCCTAGAAAACTTTTAAGAATTCAGGGCTTCGATTACAAACATTACCTTCATAGGTACATATCGATGCGGTATAAAGTAAAATCAATATTTATGTACGAAAATGTGTATGTTTATATGAAAATTTAAATGTACCTTCGTCAATAGCCTATATTTGAACATGTTTGTGTATGCATTTTCTATTTTTCATACAGGAAACGTAATTTTACTTAGAAGGTATATGAAATTAAAGACGAATGTTTACTTCCCATTATAATACGGACCCAGGGCTGGTATTCTGAACGCAATAGGGAAATATCACATTTTTTTACATTTTTCAAGTAATAAAGGTCTATGAAATACTCATACATCAAGTAGCAAAAAATAAACATTTTCAAATTTGTAATTTTGAATTCCCGTAAAAACAGTCATTCCATTGGTACATACATACCCCTAATACTCGTACTTCATGATCCATTATATTTGTTCCCGGTCATTGAAATTTGTTTAAAACATTATCACGAATCTTGACGTCACAACAACCAAGGCCAAACACGTCGCGTTTTTATAGCAACGTATTTTTACTAAATTACTTTTTACATTTATGTATGAAAACATTTCTCCACAATATCCATATTGATTTTAAAAATACAATTAATTATTCTAAATCCATTTCATATATTTGTATCTGTATTCGTAGTTTGTGATATTTCCCTATTGCTCGCGAAAAGATCGCGTTAAAAATGCGTTTTCTACGCTCGCTTTTGCGTTCAGAATACCAGTCTAGGTGTTTTATTTTTTATCGTTTTCTCTATGTGTATATCCTTTAGAAATAATTTGTTTTTTAATTAAAAAAAAAAAAACATTAAATATTTATTTTATTACCGACCGGTTTCGAAGCCCCACAAGCTTCCTTGTCAAGATTTAATTTTTTACATTATTAATTATTTCTAAGTAACTAAGTGCTATTATTTTAGTTATACAGGGTGTTCTTTAAACCCTGTCACATCCGAAACCACGATGATCAGTATGAGCAAGAAGACATATTGGCACATTAAAATATTTTTTTAGAACAACTAAATTCTTACAAAATAAAATATAGAAAAAAAACAAACGGTTGCTTACTTCTGCAGGGGAGAAACGAGGAGGAGAGAGGGGGGAGTCTGATACATCGTCAACGACACGGCCGCACCCCCCTCGCTTCTCGCCTGCAGAAGTAAGCAACCATTTGTTTTTTTTAAATATTTTATTTAAAAAAATGTCTTCGTTCTAAATATTTTTTTAAATATGCTAATATGTCTTCTTGCCCATACTGATCATCGCGGTTTCGGATGTGACAGGGTTTAAAGAACCCCCTGTATAATAAACAACCACAAAGTTAGAGCTTTATACACATTAAATTATTTATTTTCATTTATAGCCAAAATCCCCCACAGACGAGCAGGCCTTTGATAACTTCAAAGTAAGTAGACCCTTATTTGATGACACCGTATTTGTCTCGACGCAATTTCAAAAATATTTCTTTTCGATATTCGGATAGAAATTCCAGTAACATTTTGTTTTATTTCTGTACCGTCATCCTTATTATTTTCCTTTAGCATCTCAAATCAAATTTTATGTAAACTTTTCTTTCGGTCAATACATAGCAATAATTGTACCATGGAAAAACTTCTTCTGTGGGTGTTCTTGAAGTAACAGAACAAACTAAATATTGGAAACAGCAACTCACTCATATTCGTTAAAAAATACTCTTCTCAATTCAATTTCTTCGCAAGATGGCAGACAGTGTTTACAAAACTCGTTAAGTCGTTCTGGGCTCAGTAATTTTCTTTCAGCAGCTGTAAGACATAAAACATATAAATGTGATAATATGTTCATTGATTTCTTTAAAAAAAATATACAAACATTGTGTTTGGACCAACTCTCAACTGAATCTATATCTACCTACCCGCCCCACTTTCCATTTCCTAGCGCACTCGATGTAACAATACTTCCACGTGTGTCAGAAAAACATTAAATCATTAGTACTAATCAAACATCAAACAAGTTAAGTGCTTTCAAAGAATTATTTAACAGGCGGGCTGTGACAGCGTCCATACAAGATGTGCCAGCGTCTCACGACCGCCAGCTTCAGCAGCCAGGTTCCAGCACACGTCACGCCTCATCATCAGCAGGTTAGTGGAGTTGCGCAACCTTCCTTCCCCAACAATACAGTCCGCTATCTAAATTTTCCTCTTCTTAGGACAAGGTAATCTTCACACCTCGGCCATTCATCAACACATTGGTTGATTTCTCACGAATTTCATTTAAGATTTTCAACCTTTTAACTTGCAATAAAATAGCGAAAGGACCGCCCATTTGAACATTTAATATGCGTAATATTATAAATAGCGTGTTTCGGTAAACAAATCAACTATTAATTATTTTACCTCACATCTTTTAATTATTAACAACATATTTAACATTATTTTAACATATATCACTGCAACATTAAATACATTAACCGATTTATTATATTTGAGTATTGTGAACGCAATTCAATACACTGCCTTCTGTAAACTTCACATATACGGGTAAAACAGTGCCACCTAGAGTTAAAATTCTATTCTAACCTTAGAGTATATACATTTTATAGAGTCCGTACTATTCCAAAAGTTTGTAAGAATTTTTGTAAAGGGGGCGTGGTCGTTTGTTTAGTGAAAACGTTTTTCGTTTCCAGATGTTTTTAAAACAGGGTTGTCACAAATTCACGACTTAAGGCGATTTTTTACAGATATTGGTAGGGACTGTAGGGAGTAGGAAGTACAATAAAAACGTTTATTTCAATTTAGTAACAAGTTTACTAAAAACATTTTTAATACATAAAAGTCAGCAATAATAAACATTATAAATGACATTGTTGAGTACATAAATTAATTTTAAAAACAAATATGCAATTACATATAATAAACAAGTAAAACTGCAATAAAGTAAATTTATTGAGTTTGAAAATTAACCAATTTGTTAAAATATTGACTTGCTCTGACGGCAGGTTGTAACTTACATCTTTAAAAACTGGTTAAACGGGGTCTCCGATTCCAAAATATTTTCCGAATTCGTTGTTTGATTTGAAAACTGAAAAGAGAAATCTCTATTATTTTTTTTGTTTAAACTTGTATCTTTGGATAGAGTGAAGATACCACTTCCAATTTGGTGATTTGGAGAAATCACGCCGTTTCACCGAAGAAGTAGGCAGAGAGGATATAACACCATATCACTCTGTCTTTGCACGAGATCTCGCTTCTTCTACATTCATACATCTTCTCACGCACGTACACTGATTTTTCCGACTTTATGGTATATAAATATAAAATAAATGTATATTTACCAATAGCGAGTTAGGTTTTTGAAAACAGGGGGGTACAGCACCATTTATTACATGTACCAAATAATTTGTTTTTGTCGAAATTAATGGACAGAAAGTGGTTGGAACACACCCAATTGTTATTTTCAGGAGACAATTGTTCCGTCCTGTCTTATGGATCCATTTATTTCGCCTTATATTATATATCGGGAATCCAAAAAAAAAAACATTAATTAACTATATTATGCCCATAAATTTAATGATAAAATGATTACACTAATAAATAACATTTAATTGAAAACGTAATATTTTAAGGTAATGCACAGCCCTGGCATTTTTAATTATAAGAGCCGCCCAAAAAGTGGTCATAAAAATATTCGAAATTGGCGCAGATGTATTGTCATCTCTTTTAGTTACGTTCAATAAACGACAATTTTACATTATTTCAGTGATATAAAAAGAGAAAGAATTATTTCTAGATGTCGGTTGACTCGGTAAAAGGTCGTCGAGTTTGCGTGTCTTGAACATATAAAGAAATATTTGGATTGAAACGATTGAAAAAAAATATTTAAATCACATAAATCCATTGTATAAGGTATTTGAATTACACAGAAACAAATGCTATAATAATTGCTCAAATGATAGTACAAAAATAGTGGTGCATTTATGTTGAAAACTACCAAAAAACGTATTAATTTTAAAATGTATAATATTAAATACCTGTGATAACTGAAGCGTTTTCTTCCTTTTCCAGTTCTATTTGAACATCTTTTCATGGCACAAGTCGACATAATGAATTTTGATGTAATTAGCACTAAATACTTTAAACAATCATAAAAATACTGACAGAGCGTTTGACAGTTCGAAACAATACTGGCCGCCTACGTAAAAATGAGCATCGTAAAATTCTAAATTCGACTACAAAACAAAAAATGAGGACCGTAACCACAGATTTTTTTTGTCTCCCTTTCTCTCATTTAGAACATATTGTAAAAAATGAGTCCGCTATAACCGGCAACATGCATTGGATTGGTGAAATGTTTTGTTATCCCTATACAAATGTATATACTATAAGATTATAACAATCATTGTACAAATTTACAATTTAACATTACAATGGCATACATCAAAGAAGCTGAAGGTGCATTGAATCATTCCACGGCAACGTAAAATAAAAATTAAACTAAAAAATTATATCCAAGATCAAATAAATATATTTAAAGGATGAGTAAATTAATCTACAGAATATATATAGTACTTCCCATGAACGGCCAAACATCCGGAGCCCGTGTAGTTACATAGAATATCTTCGTCTGAAAGAAATTACATATATTCAAAACATTCGTTCATTTATCTGTGCAAACATCAAGCCAGAAATTCCAGTTAAACTTTGTGGAAGATCTGGTTCGAAGAATTAAATGATACGCTAAATGTCATAAAACCAGGGTTACTACGAATAATTACCGGGGCTCCGATTACAATGGAAGTTAACAGAGAAACCTTCAGTTTTCCATAAAATAAAATCGATTTTATTTACGAAAATGTGTACGAAAATTTACAGCATCGTCTTTGGTAACCTGTAATGAACAGGTCCAAAGATTATATTTCATATAAATATATCAAAATTTCAGTACAGGAAATTCAATTTTACTTTATGGACTACTGAAGATAGCTCTGTTAATTTCCCATTGTACTACGAGCCCAGGTTTGTATACAGCCTTGTTCTGTCAATAGTAAAGTAATAAGAAAAATAACATTAAAAAAATAACATGGAGATTGGTCATCAATGTTTTGAGTTTGTCCGAATTTTCGTAGACAAGAACTGGATTTAATCCCCTAGGGTGCCGTTAACTCTCTCAGTACCAGCGTCATTCCTCAGGTACACGAAGAAAAAAATCATATCTCGTTATTTTCGTAATCAATCTACCCCATATTTTCCATGCATCTAGCCAGAGATATTCTTTACAAGTCAATATTTTTTTTGTTAGTAGTCCACGCTTGTTCTGACATTTGGGATTTATTACGATTGTTTTCTTATTTATTTTATAATTAAAAAAAACTTCACAATTACTAAGTTTTAATTTTTTACTTAATATGAATTGTGATTGAACTGACTAATAAATATGTATAACGTTTTTTACCATTTTTTATATGAAAAAATATAAAACAGTAATATATGCCTTTTGTACTCTGTATTTTACACTCTCTGAGCCCTAATGTTATTTATAAAGTACACGTTTTCTTTGTAAACTATACAAGCTTAAAAAAAGTTTAAATAATTTAAAAAATAATAGAATTTATAAATGCAAAAAAAAAACTTTTTTTCTCTGGTACTGAGGGGTTAATATCAACATATTACAACTGAGATAGAAAACATTTTAGAGAAGGGAATATAGAAGCCTAGGTATCTACAGGTTTACGACCTGGCTGGTTTGAGTGGCCACTTTACACACTGTAACATTCACCATGTCTGAACATTCATATTTTTTCAATTCTTTTTTAGTGAGTCATAGAGCGGAAACCTTTGATGTTGGAAAGAGATTAATCTGATTGAATTATTTCACATACTAGGCAACGCCTGAAAACAATTTTCCAATTTTTCAACTTTTTCTTGGACCAGCTGGTTTTATTACAATATTTTGAATTTGTCCAAATGTTTGATGACAAAAGACTGGATTTTTCCCCCTAGGGAGTCATTAAGATTAACAAATCACAAAAGTATAAATATAAATCCATTTTCCTAGGCATCGTATGCCATGCAGCTGGCTGTTGGGCACACCGATGTGAGTTGCAATATTTCAGGCGAATTATTTCAAGCTGACAAAGGCAACCTCTTCTGGCTCTTTCTAGAGCATATAGGACATGCTCTACGGATGCACTTCCGGTTCTAACGAACTTGTTTCCTTTGGATCTGGAGGTTTAGCGACGATCTACAAATTTCCACCGAAAAAAAGGCGTTCCTCTGTTATTGGTGGCGTCCGTCTACTCCCATTCCTTGGAATGTCTCAACGAATATTAAAAAAAATGTCTTTAAATGCTCTTCTATCAAGAAGCATCAGCTTGGCGATGGGAATCTTCCCCTTCAGGGAGGGTTACCTTTCTTTTTTTTCCTTCAATCCGTCAGCGCTTAAAATCTTCTTGGGTTATCCTCGATCACTGGACTACGCAGTTTTTATCAGGTTATGGTAAATTTAATCAAAAATTATTTGTTTTATATATTGTTGACTCCCCTTCGTGCTGCTGCGGATATCCTAACCAATCTTCTGAACACATCCTGTGGTCTTGTCCCTTTCCCCTTCTCTATGATTACCGAATGGAGTTTCTCGCTACTATCCGTGGCCCTGTTATAGATCCTGTCGGATGTACAGATCTGGTGGTTTCAAAAAGAATTTCAAGGCTTTTAAAAAGTTTTGTAATCATTTCGGCGAATTGATCATGTCCAATCAATTTAATCCTAGTCAGTGAAGAATTCACTTCCCTCTTTTCTCAATCCAACGAAATTCATATAATGTACTTCTGGATCACCTTCTTGATACCAGATTACAGAGAGCTCCTTCGGGCAGCTTCTCTCGTTCGGCAACGAGCAACTTTTCCGTGTATGTGGCCACCGCCAAGGATACTTATGTCCTCAAATGCGGTGTGCGGTATGCGGTGGGCAAGCTGTAGATGCCTTGACTTCTGTACTACTTTCTCTAAAATAAAAGACATAGGGGTCTTTTTGTCCTAACTTCTACGTGTTTTTTTACTTGCGCGATTTATTTAGTGGCTACTTCGAGTGAAAACCCTGAAAAAAGAAACCGAGTGGAGATCATTCGGCCTCATGATGTACTGGTTTCTGCGTTTGCCTGCCCTTAAGGGGACCAGAAAGGTTTGAAATTTCGAAAAAACAATATTTGTTTTTTTACATAATCGGTAAATAGAAAGAACAGAGTGCTTGTAATCTTGTTCCAAAACTTGAACTGTTTTTTTTAAACATTATTTTCCGCTAGTTTTGCCACGATGACTCAAGAACGGCTAAAGATATCGACTTGATTTTTTTATTTATTGAACTAACCCCAAATAACTAGAATTTTTCGTTTTTACTAACTATTTTTTTATTTCTTGGCCGCCATTGCTCTAATTTATACGATTCTTTACAGGATTTAGGTTCATTCTATAAAAGAAAATCTCGTCAACAAAATGACGCTAAGAAAATTTTAAAAACTCCTACTTTTACACCCGGAATCGCGGCAAGAAAAAATCAGTTCGTGAGTTGCGCGGTCGCCTTTAGATAATTTATATCTTTATATATTTTATATGTATATTTAATACCACCTAATTATTTTGGTTTTTGAAAACTTCGAAGCTTGTTTTGTTCATCACAACCGTCATTCGAATCTCACCCAGTTTTCAGCCGTTGGAACCTTTCTGTAGCTCAATCATAATTAACTATCGACGTGCTTAAAAACATTGTTAGAATTTGAGCGATCACAATGAACAATAATGAACATGATTAAGTTATCGTCGTCATAAGACAACGCGTGTCTAATCTCTAAGTCAACGCTCGTGTCGGTTTGTTTTTTGTTTTCCTCGAAAATAAATACAATTTATTGGCGAAAAATTGGCGTTTACTTTAAAAAATAATACAATATATTGCATTTGCAAAACATTAAGGAGTATCTAACACAAAAAAGTGAAAATTAAATCACAATTACTATGGCGACTGTTTTTCTTGACATTTGGCTTGCCAACCGTCGGCTAAATGCAATAAATAGCATGTTAAATAATAAATAAATAAATATAAATAGCAGTTTTAGAATATTTTCTATATTTACACCGGTGAAAATCAAATATGTGATTACGCAGCAGGATTATACGTCGCGAAACGTAAATATGTTGACATTTAATATTAGCTGTTCACGGATGTTCCATTGTGATCGCGAATACGATAAACAACCATGGTGAGAAATTTTTATCACGTTGCTTATTAGCACGTCGATAGTTTTTTGTGATTGAGCTACTGGTCCCCTTAAATTAATAAAAAAATACCATAGTGCAATAGAGCAATCACTTAATCTGTCTTCATCGGAGAGACGTAGAACTGAGATGGACCTTATATGCATTTTCAAAATACTTAATGCTTTAAGTGATGTCCCATCTCTGTTGCAATCAATTTCTTTTCATGTTCTCAACCGTGTCACCAGAAGTCAAAATCTGCTATTTATAAAATCGTCTTAGAGCAACTTTGGTTTTTATTTTTTAAACATTTAAACATTTTTTAAACATTTTTTTTATTTTTTTTTGCACCACAACAGGCCAGGAGGCCTAATTACAGTGGTGAATTACATCACAGAGCACCCAGGCTTGAGGAAAATCACATTTTAATTTTTGTGTTCTCACCGGGAATCGAACCCGGAACCTCCCGTGCGTGAGTCAAGCGTCTTGACCACTACACCACAGAGGCCGCCGCTTTTATGCCCTAATGTCCAAAATGTGTAGATTAGTCAATACATCACACGACTTGGAATTCTTTGGGATAGATCTTCCGGCTTTTCGCAGATCTCTTCGCGACTAAACAGTGTGGGATGAAGTTGGATTGGCATGGTTTAGCTCGAAGTCTTAGGTCTTTTGTTTTATGAATATATTGTATACAATAATTGTTTTGACTTTGTTTGTCTTTGCTTAATAGTTTTATGTTCTTTTTGTTCAGTTTCTTGCATTTATGTTTCTTCATGTAACTGTTGAAATTGGCTTCGGACGTATATATAATAAATAAATAAATAGTGCAACGAAAATCGACCCACTTTATGTAATTTTATCGTTCTGTGTGGATTTTTACAGTCGGATAAAATCGGCCATTATCTCTCTTTCCGTTTTTCATCACAAATAAAGGACTTACATATGGAATCTCTGAGGTGATTTATACATCGGCACTTCTCAAACATAAACTCAGTCTCACAATTTATGATACATGTTGAATGTCCGTAAATCTAGAAAAAAAGCAAAAAATACCACATTAAAAACTAATTTCGAGACGGAGAACAATTCGAGAAGGGAAAATGAATGTCCGGGGATTTACAGGACTTCCATAAGACTGTACAATGTATTTTTTACTTTGGAATCAGTGGGGTCCCAATTAGAAAAATATTACTCGTTCTAGGAGCCTCACCAAAGTTATTACTGAGCATCCCAACCAAGGAACGCAAAATGATAAATATATAAGAACTTTACTAATATTTGTATTGCCACCGAAAAATGTGAAAAATAAAATACTAGGTAACACAATGGGGAACTTCAGCCCTACGGGAAATCGGGTAAAAAATGTTTTCTTGCGCGCGGTAAAAATTAAAGTGTAAAATCGAACGTCAAAGTTTCTTGAAAATGCACGAAAAAAATATTAAAAACCAAATACTTTTAACGACGTCACTAGTACATATGAATCAACCAATGATAAGAGAGTTGCGGAAGATTTCCAGTTTATTTGCCGTCAACTGAAAAATCGGCGGAACTGACCGAGAAGAAGCGGAAGAGAATTTGTGACGACACGCGCGGAGTAATTTCAGAAATGCAAAATTTAAATAGAGCTGATAACACGATTCGGCCTGGTGGCGTAATGCTCTGTGCGTTTGCCTACCATGCGAGAAGTCTCGGGTTCGATTCCCGACATGGTTGATATGAAATATTTTCTTAAAAGGGTGTTTTCACACTACAATATTTCACAGTCCCTAGATTGGTACCTGAAGCGTAAGACCGATCACCTTACCTTTATGTAATAAAAATAATCAAGATTCGCTACGATTGGTGTACCAATGCAGTGCCTTATGCACCAATAGGTGCGGAAAGGGAATGACGATGATGATTATACGACACAAAAAAAATGTCTGGGTTAAATACGCTTTTTAAAAATAAAAATAATAAAACCACTGAACTTCCTCATTATGTGTGAAAATCTACTGTACCCACTATAATTTCAATAAATCAGAGTATCTATCAAATTGGAAACGCTCATATAGGATTCAGGTACTATTTCACACTCAGAACTGCATTCTTCACCCGCCCGGACACACAATGAATTGATAATATAAATGCAAATAGTAATTTAGACAAAAAAATTATGGCTTAGTTTAATAGTCTATTTACAAATAAAAGATAATAATAAAAATCACTGAACTCTCTCATTAAATACCTGAAAAGATTTTCCGAATTCGCTAGGGACTATTTCATTAGGAAATCGACATTTTCTTATGTCAAAATCCAACTGCGTCACCTCTTGATCATTCGCCATTTCAATTACCTAAAATAAAATATTAAAAAACGTATCAAAAACACATTTTCACAAAGCTAGGACATTTTGCTAAATCATTAACTTACTCTGAATATAAAATTGATATTATCTTCCGCTTCAAACTGCATGTCTGGTTCGGTTTTAACCCACGGAATGTCATCTCCACCGTGGATATAAACCTGAAATAAATTTAAAAAATAAATAAATCTTATTCATCGGTTTTCATACTGTTACTGGGTGTACACATGAGTTTAAATAGTGTTATTTAAATAAGCTTAAATACATAATATATTTTTTTTATTTTATTTTTTAATTTTATTTATTTGGATAACCAACAGCTATAATTACATCATATTTATATAACAAAACAAATAACAAATAAGCCAATTACAGGTTTTCACAAGTAGCATCACAGTAAGTTAAAAAAGATTCTCGAACATAAAATGAATAGTAATTAAATGTAAATTTAAAAGAAAAGAAAAAAAATACTACGAGTTATTTTGAAAGCAAACGCCGCACGTTATTAAGATTATTTTCAAATAAATCTATGTTAAATGATTTATTTATTACATTAAAATTATTAAAAGTTCGCCATAAATATGAATTTTGCCTATAATTAGATGAAACAAGAGGTATGTGAAGAAGAGGGTTATTTCTTAAAACTTTGGAAGGAACATTGATAGAAAGTTTGCAAAGTAGTTCAGGACAGTCAATTGAACCAGAGGCAATTTTAAGTAAATAAATTATATCCGCTATTTCACGACGTTTTTGCAGAGGCAGTAGGTGATGTTTTTTACATATATGTATATACTGGTCAGATTTGAACTCAAGTTTCAACCGGAAACACATGAACTTTACGAATTTTTTTTGAATATTTTCAATGCGTGATATCTGCACATTGTACATAGGATTCCATATTTGTGATGCATATTCTAAGTTGCTTCGCACAGTAAAGGATTTTAAGTGTCTTTGCCATAGTGAACGACGTAGAGCTACGCATAACAAAGCCAAGCGCACGCGATGACTTTTTTATGATGCTGTCAACATGGGCGTCAAAAAGTAATTTACTATCATGGAAGACACCTAGATCCTTTACACATAATGAGCGTTGGAGGTTTTGACCCTTAAGCACATAGTTAGTACGTAAAAATTTTACTTTGCGACTAAATGTAATAACTGTCGTGGCTCTTCTTCGATCAAGTTCTAGATTATCCTGTCCTGGTGAACCTGACGATTGTCAATTAGGACGCATGAAAAACTAATTAAAAATATCTAAAAAAAAATTGTAGGTGCGTAGACGATATACTGATCTTATGGGTTGGCACAAGATGTCAGCTTGATGTTTATCTTAAAATTATACTCACTCAACAATTCGTTTCCATTCAAATTGGAATTAAGAGGAGACACAATTCAATTGAAGTAAAAACATTAATATGAACTTACATTTAAATCTTTGTACTTCAAGAAGGAGAGATAACCCGGACCAGTAGATATGTTGGATTTGAAAATGGGAACACTCCCTGATAACCTGGAAATGTTAATTTTTTTTTAGTTAATTTGTAAATAATACCGTTTCGGGAAGACAGTGTGTATTTTTCAAATCAGTTTTTTTTTACTTTGACTATAATTTATTATGAAATATTATTACTATGTAATAAAAATACTTTAATCATACTAAATTTTAAACATCACAAAAATTATATAACCCTTAAGTCTCATGTTGGGATTCCTTAAAGGATTAAGCAAACCCTTCAGAAAACAGAAACTATTTAGAGGTTTGATGAAAAATGCTCGGAATTTTAAGAACCAACTTTTTTTCCAGATCGATATACGTATTTGTGACAATTCTTTCAATTTTCGGCCAATTTGGACGCGTAGCTGGTTTTTGATATAGAAAATTATTAAAGTTATTCCAGAACAAAAATGGCGGACGCCCGCTCACATCTCGCGGCTGGTTCGCGACTTTCCGATAAAAAAAAAGAATACATTATAGCCACTGTATACCGGACTTGCGACTTTTTCCTTTTCCCAAAGATGAAGAGCAATGAAACACACCATACACCTTTGGCCCCGCATGTATCGTAAATACTGACGAAATAACGAGGTAGACATGTTTTATGATCATGATCAACTTTTGCGAATAATCTCTGAGGAATAAATTAAAAAATGTGAAAGAAAAATTTGTCCAACACACGTCAAATGCCAAATATAATTATATATATTCTATGTAATTCTGAAATTGGGAATATACGAGTATGCATGTGGAATTGTATCGACGATTATCTACAAATTGCATATTTTTTTTAAAGTACGTATCTTTGTTAAATTTCCAAATAACAAACTAAATTTAAACGTTGAAATATAAATAAACGAGTACATAAGTCTAATACAAATTTATTAGTAGAATTTTGAATTTATTATGTTGTTAGAATTGTTAGATAATAAAATTTGTTTATTAAATTTACCGACTTTGAAGGGTGTTGAAGGAATAGCATGTGCCGAAATCAGAATCCAATGGTAGAAAGTGTTGACAGCAGTCGATAGGATCTCCCATCCATCTGCAGTCGTGGATAAGGGACGAACACGGATTCCTGATCTAATAATCAAATAAAACATTCAAACATAGGCAGAATGGTGAATGTTACTCAGTGTGTAAAGTGGCAACTTAAACCAGCCTAAAAATTGCCTAGACTTCCGTGTTCTCTTATCTAAAATGTTCTCCATCTATGTTGTGATATTTCTTTTTTTTTCAACATAAATTCAATTTTATTGGACCTAAATAACGACTCCTAAATCAAAATATTTTAGATGCTAAATTGGGACAAAATATCAGGCCAGGAATTCTTAAGCAATAGCTCGATATTATGAAGGTGTAATACTCTCCGATAGCAATAGTATTTGCCTCTTAAACCTAGTTTTCCTAATGTGAAAGATGTCGATCATCATGTCCTGACTGCTCTTTCAATTGGCATGAACAGGGGTAGGTTGATTCTGGAAGCCGTGAGGTAAAACAGCCGACGCTGTCGGAGACATCCATCCAGACCATAAAAATATAGTATTTTCGAAAATGGCTGACTTCTCGATTTAATCTCTTTTCAGTCTCAAAAAATGGGTCAGTGTAAACCCATCCCCTCTAAGTTGCAAACTGTTAGTCCCCATTAAGCCCTTAGAAGAATGCAGTGAGAATGATTCACGGGTAACATTCTCCTTATGTTTATGTTGCTACTTTTAATATCATTTGACCAATTCAATAGGCGTGCTTGGTACCTTATATTCGTCGGTAACGAACACGCTCTATCCATCTATCGTTAAAATTCAAGCGATATGCCGGTCAATATCCATGTCAACTGACCGATAGCACATAACCGTTCAATTGATTCTTGTTCTATCTCATACCTCCATCAAATTACCTAATTCTTTAAAAATAATTTGAATTGATTTTCTTACCTGGTCTGCAATCGTCCTGAAGTTGACGGAGCAGTTGACATTTTCATGGCATGGCTGATTGCAGAGATCACAACTTGACACACCGAAGCACATGTCGGCAAACATTTTCTTATAGTCGTAATTATACTTGAGTTTACTCATAAATTCCGCTAAAAGAAAACTAATTGTTAGTAACTAGAAATACGGCCCATAAGTAAATTAAGCGATCGGAATGTAAAAAAGAAGAATCTGTTATTCAAAATATTGCCAGCATCACACACAATATTCAAACTTGTTTTGGGTAGTGTGTTGTTTATAGCTTCATCGCTTCACCACAAAAATGACAATAAATGTACTACTGAGAAATTGCGACACGGTACAAACTACTAGTGCATAAAAATGATCATTTTATTCTACACAACACATCGTTTACCCTGAAGACATCGGACCGAATCCAATCAATACAAAATCCCCCAAAAAAGACGATACATATTGAAAGCAGTGACCACGAAAATCAACGCACAAAAATAGTTATTGTTTCAAGTGGGAGAAAAATTGATAGGAAGACCATTGGTCTTTAAAACGCTTTTCGAGTATGTAGCCGTGCAGATTTTGCAAGTGAGGAAAAAATCATGCTCCACAGGTTTACAATGCGGCGCGGCGCGTTGAATGAAAAGCTTTAATATAAAAAAATATATCAATGTAAAAGAGCCCTATTCCCTTGCCCAAAATACGGTTTTTTACAACGTACGGGCAATGCACACGACATCTTCAGTATATTAATTTAGTGACACTTCTTCAGATAACATGTGCTGCAAGCAAAAAACATGTTTATTTTAATGTTCTTAAGGTTGAATTTGGAGTTTATTAATATCGGTTAGGCACTAAGTAAACGAGCCTCAAACGTTTAGAGAAAAAAAACTACGATCAGTTCGTTCAGTGTTGGAAGACTTACGGTACAGAGTTTCCAGTTTCTGGAGAGTGGCCTTGTATCGATACTTCTCGCAGACAGTGACGGCGGGGAAGGGGGTCTGCCAGGTCAAGCGACTGGTGTCGGGAGTGAAGCTGAGGGGAGCTTCTCGAGCACTACGGACTGCACTGCGCAGAAGGGAGCAGAATGCCCACGCGCTCGCGGCGAGAGCCAGGATCCAAAATAGCCTAGAGAAGAGAAATACAAACTGGAATACATTCATAGAAGCATAATGCAGAAAACCAAATACGCTGGATAAGATAGACTTTGGATGTGTTTTTGTTTATGTGCCATGCCAAAACGTCGAAACTTTGCGTATTAGCGCAAGACTGACAACAGAGAGTGATGTATAAACACGATAAAATAATGCGAGAGATAATTTTTTTCCCCGCCGACAGTCTCCGAATTAACATGTGACATTAAATATATTTTAAGCTCTACATTATAAAATTATTCTTGCCATTTGTAAATTCATTGAAAATAAATATTATTTTTTACATTTACATTACATTTTTTTTGCACCACAACAGGCCAGGAGGCCTAATTACAGTGGTGAATTACATCACAGAGCACCCAGGCTTGAGAAAAATCACATTTTAATTTTTGTGTTCTCACCGGGAATCGAACCCGGAGCCTTCCGTGCGTGAATCAAGCGTCTTGACCACTACACCACGGAGGCCGATTATGCAAGTTATCCTAATCGCGTATTATCGACAGACGCCGTGGCGCAGTTGGTTAGACGACTAACTGTGAAAATGGCGTTGCGGGTTCGATTTCTGCCAATTGCAAGAAAGAAATTCAAGAAATATATCAATTTAATGGCTCTAATTTTTACCGCGCGCAAGAAAAAAATTGTGTATCCAATTTCCCGTAGGGCTGAAGTGCCTCATTGATTATTAAACAGAAAATAAATATTTACATACCTGCAAAACCAACTTCTCCGTTCTTCGCTGATAAACTTTAATCCATGCAAGCTACTATTGTCACCAAAATACAATATTTTCCTCGACGTCTTCCACAGCAAGTTGAATAAGACTCTCTTCACTGATTTCTTGGCTATCATACTCCTCAAATTTGTTAGTTGAAATTCTTGGTAGAAGTTCATTATAATTTAATATAGGAATAAAAGACGAGTAATACTTAAATCCACAAATTTGTAATAACCGGTGACCGATTTCATCGCTTTTGCGACTTCTATGAGGCTGGTATTTTTATTGTAATATTAAATGTAGTTTTAGTATTATTATGTAGCCATAAAGTTCAAACTCTATGTTGGCTTTCTAAGTTAATTTTTATTATTTGACAAACTTACGGACAATGTCCAATTTAAACAATAGGGTATTTTCATAAACTGGGGATATGATTTTTAATGTATTCAGTATTTAAAGAATATTTTTACGATTCGAACCATATTACTATCAAAATCTGAAACGAATGTTTTCATTTATAATTTCCTATTTAAAGTTTGATAGAAATAAAACGGCCCGTAGCTGGCCAAAAGGGTTGATGACGTCACGCGTGACTTATATATCCTACGTTCACTCAAATCCTATACTGAGATACTCCGACGCGGGCGGCTTGTGGCTTTTTATTTGTTTTTTGTCGTTAAATTTCGTCTTTTCCTTTGTTTTTTTTTGTTTTTATTTATAAACATCCATAGCATTATGACTAAAATTGTTTTTTACAAGGAAAGTCCGATAACTTGCCCAAAATAGATATAATCATGATGGGTATTTTTTTCTCATCCAATATAAACTTTTTAAGTTCGAGTATAGAAATGTAAAGGCCGTAAGGTAAACAAATATATAATTTTTGCTTCCAGAATGTATTCATTGAAATAGTTGTATTATTTGCATGTACTATAAATATATTGTTTAGCGTACATTTAATGCAAAAGGGAAGTAACGTGACTTTGACACAACATAATCCATAAAATACCATTGCTTGTAAACATCTCTGTTGCTCGAGTGCGTGTTAATGCCTTTTTTTATTAAATATGATTTACTTATTAATATATCAGCTAGGGTAAATTACGGAGACAGTGCCATAGATTACATTCAAGTAAAACGGACGGGTGATATTTGAATGGTAAAAGGTCGAGTCACCCCAGCAGAACTTAAAGTTAGAACCAAATCGTACTCGGTGACGTTGATTTGCGATGAAGTCTAGGAAATAATAGATTCCTGCAAGTGTGAAGACTGTCCAGCATCTCAAGGTCAGTTGCCATTTTGTAAATGCAATAAATTTCACAAATAAATAAGGTAGGTTTTCATACGGGATTTTTTTTGTAATTTTATTTTTTATTCATATAGAAAACAAACAGTTCCACAAATTAAACTAGGTAACATAAGTACAGAAATATAAACAATAACGTTCAAAGAATAAACTATTTTAGTATTGTAGTACCTGTCAAGCTTTATAAGTGCTAATTTCAGTACCTACTGTTAGTAAATGTTTATAGTCTACAGTCTACAGTCTACACCATAAAATATAGTATTTTGTACTGAACAAGACCTACGGAAAAAAGAATAGTGGTTTGTTTTTTTTAACATCTCGTTTCATAACGTTCAAATGCGTTAAACCATTTTTTCTGCATTTTTTCATTAGGTACTAGGAATGGCGAAAAAAGCTTTATTTTGCGTCTTCACTGTAGTGTTTGTGCACATCGGAATTAAACAGTACTTGTATCTTATAACTAAAGACATTTTATGCGCGTTAATTAGTTAAAACAACCAATTACAACAAAAACAACACGTAGGCTATACAAATTCGTATGAATTTGTTTGAACGGTCAGTCAAATTCGTAACGCGTGACGTCACAAGCCCATACGGCATCCGAATGTTTGTTTTGGCGCCAATTCAAAGTATACGTTTTTAAACCGCTCTGAAAAATTAACGCGTGGACATAAAAAAATAAAAACTGTACAGTTACTATCGTAATTTTTTTTCTATTTTTTTGCAAAATAAAAAAAAAACGTGAAAATACCCTATTTAAACAATATGACGAAAAACAATAATAATACACAAATAATAGAATCAATACAACAAAGAAAAGCAAAGACAAGTTAATACATTAGACAAGCATAATGAAATCCAGGTTAATTCTGCAAATATACAGCAAATTTATTCGGAATATTTTTTCAGTCTATTTGTAAAAAAAACTCAATTTACAATTAAAATAATTAAAATCTTTATTTTATTTACAAATCTAATCATTCTGGGTAAAGGCGCATGGAAACCATAATTAGATTTATGGTGACCGAGGAACAGAATTTTATTATTTCTGAGTCTACGTGAAGGAATATTAAGAGATATTTGTTGGAGAATGAATTGTGTTTCTTCGTAATACCTTTGTGAATTAAATTAATCTGTCGACTGAGTTTAATTCCAAGATAAACATATCAAGCTGGCGTTTTGTACCTACCCATAAGATTACGTCGTCTACAAATCTACGACAAAATTTGGCAAATAAAATTTAACTTTTTTTTTAATACTTTACTTTTCCCACGTCCTAATTTACGATCATTAAGTTTATCGGGATGGAAAAGAAGATTATAGAAGAAGAACCACAACAATATACATACATGTATTTAAACTTATTAAAATTACATTATATAAACACTATTTTATTTACTACTGAACGCTTTGTAAAAATGTCCTACAGACAAGCATAATTTAATTTTATAATAAGGATACCAGCCACGAAGTTGTTGCGAAAGCGATGAAGCCGGTCACTTTTTATCCCAAATTTGCAAATTCAATCACTCATTTTTTATTTCAATAATATATTCTACTTCTTACAAAGGATTAACATACATCTCATAACTTTTTGTCTTTGTTCGTCGAGACCTGTTCACTTATATTTAAAAGTGGTCATAAAACTATTTGACCATATTCACCGATCTGGTAACTACTGAATTTTAATATCAATACTATAACACTTTCCATCTATTGCGTGACTGACAAAATGACGTAACTCAGTGCTGTTCAAACTGTACGTTGTTTCGTCTGAACCAATCTTTTGAACACATCCTGTGGTCTTGTCCCTTTCCCCTTCTCTATAATTACCGAATGGAGCTTCTCGCTACTATCCGTGGCCCTGTTATAGGTCCTGTCAGATATACAGATCTAGTGGCTTCTAAAAATAATTTCGAGGCTTTTAAAAAGTTTTGTAATCATTTCGGCGAATTGATCATGTCCAATCAATTTAATCCCAGTCAGTGAAGAATTCACTTCCCTCTCTTCTCAATCCAATTAAGTACATATTATGTACTTCTGGATTACTTTCTTTCAGCACAAAAAGCTAAGGCTACCAGATTTCAGAGAGCTCCTTCGGGCAGCTTTTCTCGTTTGACAACGAGCAAATTTTCCGTGTGTGTGGGCACCGCCAAGGAGACTTATGTCCTCAGATGCGGTGTGCAATATGTGGTGGGTAAGCTGTATGTTGTTTCGAAAATATGATGTCAAGGGTTTTTTCAAGCGTATTAAATTTAAAATAAAAGAAAAACAAATGTTGGTATGTGTTTTTTTTTATTGGGTTCAAAATAATGAAAATACACGTTTGTTTTTTGAAAATGGTACCCGGCAAATGTCCTCCGCGATTAGTAGTTACGTAACGCATTCTGTCAATCCAATTTTTAGCCTCATTTATTTTATTTCTTTTATTTATTTATTTACCCGAAGTTACCCCTAACTCCATGAGACCAAAAGCCCTGTTTTGAGTTGAGATACAACATAATGGATAGTGGAAGCATTCATATTATTTGGAAATTAAAAATAAAAATGATTACATCGGTTTTAATCACCATCTAGACAACACAATTAAGTTAGTTTGTTTGAAAATGTCCTAACAAGACGAAACGCGTCACAATATACGCTTTGTATATTTTATAAAAAATAAAGTAGAATTACAATCTAATAAACTTGTTTTATTTTGGATATATTACCAAATTAAATATGGAATTCTACCAATTGTCTGCATACACAATAAAACAAAAATATATTAGAATTGATCTCGAGAGAGCTCATTGCTTTTAGAGCAGCCTGACTGTCTGAGAGAAGACAAATTTTAAACTTAAACATTTCTATTGAAAATGGCTTTTGTTTTGTAAAACTTAATATATTAATCGAGGACATTAAACACTCTAGGGGCCTCAAAAGAGAAATTTCTCTGAGCAAAAGCCGATTTTTGAAATGATGGTTGTTATATAGGCTTCCAATGAAATCAAACGTAACCCCATGGGATACAACCAAATGGGGTTCACAAAGAGCCCTATATGTGTGGCAAAATAAACAGTGATTTTTAAAGTAAATTTCTTAAATGTTCAAGCGTTGTTCGAGTGTAAGCAATTCCATTATTAATTTAAATACTGTTACACAGCACAAATATATTTAAAAAAAACTGTGATTATTGGTGAAATAATTCGGTAAAATTTCACCCACATCAATAAAGAATTCAGATCTTTTACTCAATAAATATCAAGAGCAGTCTTATATTGTTGATGTTAATTGAGTTTTTCTTCAAAAAGCAATTAATTTTCAAACAATGGAAGAATGGTCAATACTACCCAGTATAAAAAGTGATCATTTAACCAATTATGAATATTCACTAGAGGGTAATTAATTTGGGGATATTTATTTTTTGCATGCAACTAATTTTTGCTTCATATATGGCCATACTGATGATTGAACGTTAAAAATGATCACGTGAAATCAAATATGATGATTTTATTTATTTGACGGACTCATGCAGTCCATTCTAACGATGGTAAATACAATTTTTTATAATAAACACAAAAACTAATAAAATAAAATGCAACTAAATAAAATTAAAACTAGGACAAAAAAAAAATTACTACCTCAAGAAAAGATCCGGTCTGTCTTAGTGAATTTTTAAATCCAAAAAGACTGACACCAAAAAAGTCCAGATTTTGTCTCGAGTTTACAATACGACAGAATCGGGACATTGGTCGTCATTAATTTAGAATATATAATTACGTTGAATAGACCAAACCGTATTAGTTATTTTCCCTTTTTTAAACAATTTCATAGACTCCTTGGCGTTTAATCATTGGCGTGGCCATTATACGAAGCCGAGTGTCGTCGCATTAAAAAAATAAAAATCCCCAAATTAACTCTCTAGGGGAATGCTTCAGAATACCACCCCTGGTCGTAAGCCACGCCAATGCCTGGGTTAGCGTATTCCTTCTTAAGATATTCTTCATCTCTGTTCAAATATAATTAATTGCCTGAATCTGGGGGGTAAAATCCAGTAATTGTCTAAAAACATTTGGACTCCTAATTTTTTTTATTAAAAATATTTTTGATGATGAGATCCGCAGCCTTATATTAATATTTGAATTTGTTGCAACAGAGAGGAAAAACATTTTTGAGAAGGAATGGCTTATGACTTGTCATTGGCTGGTTTAAGTGGTCACTTTACACACTCACCATTCTGGCTATCCACATTTCCACAACTCTTCCGTTTGTTGACTTTTGTTAAGTAAAACAGCCGAAACCTTTATCATGTGGGTGAGATTCATCCGGCTGAACCAATTCACCCACTAGGCAACGCCTAAAAACAATTTTCCAATTTTTATACTTCTTTTACTAGGTTGTTAGTTCAACAATGTTTTGTTGTCTCTCTGTATCTCTCTGTTGCAACAAATTTAATTATAAATAACTCCATAGGGAGGAAATCCAGCCAGTCTGCAAGCATTTGAACATACTAAAAACATTGCTATATAAATATCATCATCATCAAAAGTCCGACAGCCCTGAATGGGCCTTGGATAAATCCAAAAGTCTTATCTCCTCCATTATTACACGTCTTTCCAGTATAAGACCCCAACAAGGACCTGTTTTCAAATCTTTTCATATATTTTTTTTTACATGGTTTTTAAATTATTTTTTTTTTTTTTTAACTTCAAATTTAATTATTTTATGTTATTGTTTTGTAGGTTGTGCGCGTTATTTGCATACGATTCATTGGGCAGACTTTATTATATCAGATACATTATGAAGTATTTTAACTAATTAAAAATATATCGCAGGGCGAATCTCTAGTTAAAAAGTATTAAAACAAATATGTTATCTACTTGTGTGTGAACCATTTACTGATAGACATGCTAACTGAGTCACGAATGTAGATAATGAACTAGCAGATTACTAATGTCTAACGATCCGTATTGACAAATATATTATACAGGGGAAATGCGGCTGGTTCTGGACGCATGTGTGGGAATATTTTGTTGAGGGTTGGAGATTGACAGAGAAGACACGAGGTTGCTGTTTGATGCGTATTTATTACATGGCGAATAAGATACAGCACTTGGTTGTGTAGCACGAGCGTAGTAATGATGGGTTGAAGAGACTGAACTTGAACTACATGCTAAAACTGTGTGACTTCGTCGAGCTGGACTGGAGTGAACTGATCTCGTTGGGATGACTGACTGGGGTTGCCACGCCTTAAGGTCTCTTTGTAGGCAACGTTACTTTGTAGTTCATTTCTTCATGGTAGGGACGATGTGAATGTACTGCAGAATGATAATTCCGATTTCATGTCCAATACTGATAAATCGCATCAAATGTGATATTTAATTTTACATAAAATGATGACATTGCTTTCTTCGGTCATCGCACTATATCGGGTGAAACGTTTTAGCACGTGCGTGTCATCGATTATGGACTATTAACCTCACACATGTAAGCAAAATCCTCCAATTGAGTTTTATGCAAAATCTGATTTTTTAAAAAATGGCTCTAACAGTTATCATACCACTAAGTCACCACTGAGTATCGCCTACTAACATCGCTCAATAAAAACATCTTCATTTTTATTACAGTATCTCGGCTGCGTCAAACATTTTCTTACTATCAAGCGGACACTTCTCAGTAAATAATCATTATTATTCTTAGGCATAAACCACCGCAAACATATTCCACCCTCGAAGTTGCATTTTGTGGCCAAGCTCACTATAAGAGTTTTTTTTCATCATCAGAGGTCGTATTTAAAATTCAGTTACAGTGGATTTTGTTTATATGCACCCTAAACATAGAAAAAAAAAACTATGCGTTTTCGATTTCAAATGAATGAAATTTAACATATTACAATAGACATGTAAGAATCAGACAATTTTCGGGTTTGTCCAAATTTCTGTAAACAACGACTGGATTCAACCCCCTACGGAGCCGTTAACATTAACATATTACAACAGAAATGAAGAGCATTTTAGAGAAGATAATATAAAAGTCAAGGTATTTCCGAAGCTCATGTCCTGTCTTTGGCTGTTTTTTTTATTTTTTATTCATAAATTTCATAAATGTTAGATTTAAAAAAAAGATTCTTTACAAATTTACTTTTATACATCTAGCGAATGTTATAACTATAAATCTCCTAAAAAAAGAGACGATCTTTTGTGCTTGGAGAGTGACTTACATTATTATAGTTATTTATTTATTAGATTTTATGTAATTTTAAATATAAAAGTACTTGAAAAGAAAAAAAAAGAAAGGATATATAAAGATAAACAGAAAATAATAATATATTTATACTAAATAGGTGCGAAGGTTTTCACGGTCACTGTTATCAATATTATGTATCTTTTTTGGGTGATACCGTGTATGTTGGATTTGATCCGACGTTTCGGCTACCATTGCAGGAGCCATCTTCAGGGAAAACTGTGTGTTTTATAGAGAAATGTATGTGTTTAAGTACTAGTAATTTGTACCGTGTCACAGTCAGCAGTAGGCACATTTCTAGTTTTGTAGGAAAAACAAAACTAGAAATGTGCCTACTGCTGACTGTGACACGGTACAAATTACTAGTACTTAAACACATACATTTCTCTATAAAACACACAGTTTTCCCTGAAGATGGCTCCTGCAATGGTAGCCGAAACGTCGGATCAAATCCAACATACACGGTATCACCCAAAAAAGATACATAATATTGATATTTATACTAATTAAAAATTAATGCAGTTTTTACACTTGTTCAAAAAATTTATTTAGATTTACTTTGAATTTATTTATGGTTAATAGTTTTTAGTTCATAAGGGGAGATTATTGTAATTTTTTACACCTTTGAAGACAAAGCTATTTTGACCATGACTTGTGTGGAATTTAGGGATTTTAATATTATTTTGGTATCTGAGTGACTTAACTCTTCTTCTCTGAGTGACTTGACTGGTTTAAGTGGCCACTTTACACACTGTGTAACATTCACTATTTTGCTTATATTTGACAATCCATATTCCTTCAATTTTTCCGTCTGTTGATGTTTGTGAAGTTAAAGTGCTTAACCCTTTACTGATGCGGTTGAGATTCATCTGACTGAATTATTTAACTAATATTTTTTTCAGTTTCAATGCTTGTTTGCTTGTTGTAATTCAAATATATAAAAAAAAACTTTGCTGCCCAATTCGACTCAGCAGGCACGCTTCAATAGTTTGTAAAAAGTAAAAAGTAACCGGGTTGTGATCCTGTGGTACTGTCGCAGATTCAGAAATAAGCGGTCCAAGGTTCAAACACCGGTCATTTTAAACAGCCCGAATAGTTCAAATGTCCCCAAAATTAGATTATTTTAGGTATTAGTAAAAAGGGATTGAAAAAATATTAAAAATGCATTGTTAGTGTTAGACAAGGGCATCTAGCGAAAATTCTCAGATACTAACTTATCCGAAACTGCAAGCTGTACGGGGTTAGGGGCTTCTCCCCTATATTAGCATATACTCTCCCCTATATTAGTGACGATTTTCTTTACACGCGAATTAATAGGGACATGCATTGTGAATTTAGCTATGATGTATTATGGTGTGTTATTAAAAATATTAATTACATTACTTCTTATTTTAATCGACGTCAAATTATGCTTATAATATCTTTTGCGGCCTCGCGGTGTAATGTTCAGTGCATTTGCCTACCGTGCAAAAGGTCTCGGGTTCGATTTCCGACATGGTTGATATCAAATATGACTACCTGAAGCGTAAGACTGATCATCTTACCTTCATGTAACAAAAATGATCAAGATACGCTGCGATTGGTGTACCAGTGCAGTGCCCTAGGCACCATAAGGTGCGGAAAGGGAACGATGATGACGATGATGATATTTTGCAATCAAATTAACAATAACAGAGAGGGAAAATATTTTTGAAGAAAGAATGTGGAACTCTAGGCATTGATAGGGCTTATGACTTGTCATTGGCTCGTTTAAGCGACCATTTTACATACATTTTTACATTTTTTACATTTTTTTTTTTGCACCACAACAGGCCAGGAGGCCTAATTACAGTGGTGAATTACATTACAGAGAACCCAGGCTTGAGAAAAATCACATTTTAGTTTTTTGTGTTCTCACCGGGAATCGAACCCGGAACCTTCCGTGCGTGAGTCAAGCGTCTTGGCCACTACACCACGGAGGCCGCCAAGTGTGCTGTGTACTGTGTAAGATTAAACATTTCAGTTTTTCAGCGCTGCAGAACAGCGTTTATTTGGTATTTTAAAAACATATTGTAATTAATTAACCACTACCTATTTTTTAACGTCCACATTTCCTCAACTCTTCCGTTTGTTGATTTTTATAAAGTAAAACAGTTAAAACCTTTATTGATGTGGGTAAGAATCTTCTAACGTAATTATTTCCCTTACATACTGAACAACGCTTGAAAATATTTTTCCAACCCACATCAATAAAGGTTTAAGCTTTTTTAATCTATAAAAATGATGAAAAGAAGAATTTAAGAAACACGGGTGTTCAAACACTTAGGTAGTGGTACTGGGTAAAATTGAAAATGTTACATAACAATTAGATTTCAAAAATAATGTTTCATTTTCAAGTGGGACTGAGTCCGCTAATTTTCACAAGGTTCAAAATCTCGCAACTCGGCGTACCATGTTGGATATGAGCTTTCTCTACAAAATGGTTAATATCCTAATTGATAGCCCAGAAATTTTTAGAGGCATTTCATATCGAGTCCCTATCCGTAGAACTCTGTACTCTTCGACATTCCTAACTCAATGACTAATTATATGAAAAATAGCACTCTTCGAAGAATACAGATTCCTTATAATGACAGTTTTAGTGATATCGACATATTACATTGTAAATACCATATTTTTATCAGATCTGTTAGACATTTTAAATTTGTCTCCTGCTTGACTTTTAACTATTAATTTGACTTTTAATTTTATCTTTCAATTTTAACTTTTCAATTTTTATTCTTCATTTTAACTTTTAATTTGAATTTTCACTTTTACTTTTGATTTTAACTTTTAATTTCAACTCTTAATTTATACTTTTCATATGTACATCTATTACCTGCATCTAATTAATTATTGTTGGTTGTGAATTTTTACAAAGAAATATAAATGTTCATGGAAGCAGAGAGAGAGCGAAGGAAAGTAAAGTTGGAGCTTTACAATGTCTTCTCCCTTTTATGTACTTTTTATTTAATATTTATATTTTTACTTTTTTGGAATTTAATTATTTTTTCCTCTCTCCTCCTGCATTCATAATAATTAGTGTGAAATCTGTAATTGATCTTACTTTATTTAATTGTTTTTTTGTGCCTTGTATTTATTTATTAGACTATGATTTCCTTAATAAATAAATGTGTGTATGTCTTAAGCCCTATAAATGCTTAAGTTTAATATCCCCTTATAGAAACAATTTTCGATCATCCGCATTTCTTCAATCTGAGGAAGTTCAGTGCTACGGGAAATTTAATACAAAAAATGTTTTCTTATACGGGGTAAAAATTAAAACATTTGATTGAATACCTCGCAACAGCGCAACTAGGCAACGCCTGAAAACAATTATTCATTTTTTTATACTTTTTTTACCGGGAAGTTAATTCAACAATGTTTTGAGTATGGCCAAATGTAGTAGGTGAATTGGTTCAGCCGGATGAATCTCACCGACATGATAAAGGTTTCAGCTCTTTCACTTATAAAAAGTCAACATTGAGGGACTCTCTGTCAGCTGCGCATCGAGGAAAGTTATTATAAATATTCCTAAGGAATAAAAACTCTATGCAGATTAAGGAGGGGGGAGGAGGACGTATGGACAAAGGCCAACACGTCATCCCCACCCCTCAGGATCCCCTCAACGCCTCTGTTTTTTTTTTTATTCAAAAAAATATGTTAACAAACAATTTACATAAATAAACGTATCCAAATCTACAAAAACATTCACAAAAGTCAACAGATGGAAGAGTTGAGGAAATGCGGATGTTCAAACATGGGCAGAATGGTGAATGTTACACAGTTTGTAAAGTGTCCACTTAAACCAGCCAATGACAGGTCATAGGCCCTGTAAATGCCTAGACTTCCACATTCCCTTCTTTAAAATGTTTTCCATCTCTGTTGCAATAAATTGGTACATTCAAAACTAACAAAATGTGGCTCCCTGTCTTTTAAACGGCTTGCATAAAAAAACAGACTAAATGCGACGATTGCTCGTTTTTGTCCATAGATGTTTTAGTATGTTGTAAGAATAAGTTTTGTTTGTGGCATATTTCAAGTTTTAAAAAAAAGGTTTTTCACATCGATTACACATTATTAACACATTATTAACACGATAATTTTACAGTCTTAAAATAATTTCAGAGGAAAACCGGAAATAGTAGAGACGCCTGTCGATGGAAAACCGAAGCAAAATGTGGTTATGAACTTAGATAATGATATTAAAAATAAATATGACACAGAGATGGCGCTATAATATATATATATATATATTTTTATTTAATATTTTTTAATCCGCATCGTTTATAAATCAAATTTGTAATAAACTGTTTTAATTATTCCAAATCAATGGATTCAAGTAACTATCACTCGTAATTTATTTCTATAATAATTACAATGGTTACCAAGAGTTTTTGCCTACAAACTAATTTCTTTAATTAAATATGTATTTATCATTTCAACAACATTTTAAGTTTATTTATAATTAAATGTTTGTATGAGTTTGGATTTCACCCTCTAGGAAGTTATTAAGATATTACAACAAAGATGGAGAACATTTAGAAATGGTGATGAAGAAATCTAGGCATTTACAGGGCTTGAGACCTGTCACTGCCTGGTTTAAGTGGTTGCTTTATATACTGTGTAACATTCACCATTTGCGAATTTCGAATTTGATTTGATTGTAGTACCTATTATTTGTTTTCTCTTGAAAACACACACAAAAAACGCATCAATAATATTAATCTAAAATCTTAAACAAAAAATCTCAAAATACATGAATTATTTTATGAAATTGTTAAAAAGGGTTTTATTCATCAAGCAATTATTAAATTATATTTGAAAGATTTAAAAAAATTATATGTTGCTACAATTTTTTCAAAGACGTTCGTTTTTGTCGTCGTAATCAAAATATGTGTTAAAAAAAAAACCTAATAACTACACTCTTGTTCAAAATGTTTCAATGTTATTTGTAGCTGGACGGTTGATTTAAGTTTTCGGCGCTTGATCGGCCAATATTATGGAATAAACTGGGTCAGGTCTGTGCCGACCAATCAGGAGCCGGCGTTCTGGTCACGTGGTATTGTTGTTATCTGTCAGCTGAGCCGACATTTTGAAGCCGGCCGGCGAGGAAGACACGCACGTCCGCTATCGGCGCGCTGCTCCAACGTTTTATAGGTAGGTGTGTCGTACTATTATGATGGTATTACGAAACAGGCAAACACGCTATATTATATATATTTATTTAAGTTGATTTATCGTTTTCGACCATTTTATGTATGAAGACATAAAGTCAAATGATTGATTGTTGTTTTTGCTTCATATTTAGACCGTATTTGATATTATTTTGCGTGTTTTAATGCAATTAAATTTTATTCAAAATAATGCATTCTAGTTTGAAGCGGCTTTGTCTTCATTACGCAATACAATTTTTAGCGTTATGAATTGATATACTTATTAAATTTAAAACCATAATTATTTTAATTGATACTTTAAATAGAGGGCAGAAGATTTAAGTACAAAATGTGATAAAAAATACATATTGATTAAATAAAAAAATGAATTTGTGAAAATATCGCAGTTAAAATAATGTTTTACGTCGTGGTTATTCTTTGCGTAATATTTAACACTGCCAAATGTAATTTTTGGTGTTAGAAACTGCGAATATTATGTTTATTTTGTGCGGCATTTTTATAACAGCTGGGAATCAGACAAAGAAATACCAAACCGGCTGTCATGTTGACAGTAGAAAGGGACAGCGTGTCGCGCTATGGCGGAACGTAGGTGTGTTATCAATATCCGAAATGCAACGTTCATCTCTTTCTACCGCGTAGCAGCTTTGCTCCCGTGCCGAACAGCTGAGTACCAAAACAAACGCGAATTGAGTGAAGCGACGCGCGTTCGGAGGGAAAGAGAAAAAGGTAGTAAGATGGAGGACGGAAAATGGACGAACAGTCGGGTAACGTAATACCCGAGCGGTTTCGCATACGCCGGCCGGCCTCGGTGCAGTCCTCTTTCAATCAGTTATCTTTCGTGCCGCCGCTGGTGAGGTCGCGCCGCATCGCTCTGGATTTCCCGTTTTCTTTGTTCGTGCGCGGATTTGGACATCGTCTTGATCGATATAAATCTCGTTATTATGTTGAGCGGTAGTTTGTGCAACAAGGAGTCGAATCATGCGTCTTCGTGCGTTATCCCCGACCGCGAAATTGGAGTGAATCGACGCGCGGACGTCCAAGTTTTCAGGCTTAAACTTTCAGTGAATTACAAAGACGTGGTTTTGTGAATTTGAAAGATTTGTGAGTGGACTGTTGGGTTTTTTTGGATTGCGGCTCCGTCTTTTTGTGTTTTTTTGACTGTTCGAAGATGTCGACGGGAAAGCGTCTGGCGAAGCGGTCCATCATCGGGACCAGAGTCGTGGCACCGTGGGAGGACGGCAAGTATTATTCCGGCGTCATCAACGCGGTGAAGACCCCCGCCACCTTCCCGGAGAACAACAACTGCATCAACCTGACTCCCCACACGCGGTACACGGTGAGGTTCGACCGCAAGAGGGCCAGCAGGGAGTACGGCGCTCACGAGCTGGTGGGCCCCGGCTTCAGGGGCACCGCCGGTCTCCAGCTGGTCTCCGGACAGAGGGTCTTCTTGACCTTTAACGGCCGCGAGGTCAGCGGCGAAGTGCGCGCGCACCACAGGGAGATAGATGAACTTCTCGTCATCATCCACCCGCAAGGGGCTGAGGTGAGTCCACTTACAGCTTTCTTCCTTGATCATCATCGCCGTTGAGAGCGCAAACACTAAAATGGGATTTTCTCAAGCCTGGATGTTCTGTACTGTAATTTTGCTGTGCAAAAAATAAAGGTTATTTCCCACTAGTGATGCATAGGGCACTGCATTCGTAGTACAACTGCAGCGCATCTTGATCATTTTTGTTACATGAAATGTAAGTTGATCCGTTTTTCGCTTCGGGTTCCGAGGATTGAGGAATAATGAAAATATGTTCAGCGCGCTTACGCGCGCTTACCATGCAAGAAGTTTTGGGTTCGATTCCCGACATGGTTGTCATGAAATATTAATTTTAAATTAGAATATTTCATAGTCCGAAAAACGAATCTTCACATAGCCAAAATGATAAAGATACGCTGCGATTGGTGTACCAAAACAGTGTCCTATCCACCATTATGTGCAGGAAGGGAATTATGATGATGATGATGATGATTTATTGGCTTTAAAGTCAATTTTTAACGCCCTGCAAGGAATCGAACCTAGGACCTCAACCATGGCAGGCAACCGCACCAACCGCTGTAATACGAAACGGACTTATCTCAACTTGATTTCTTTTTTCAGGATATTTACATGAGCGTAGCCATCGACTCAAAATCTTCATTAATTTGAAATAGTAGGAGAACGTTGCTACTATTTGTGTGTTCTTTATACTCCCGGACAAAGAATCAATTAATAATAAATACACAAATGTAATTAAAGAGTAGCCCTGTTGGATGAAAACTACAGTTCTAACTATGAAATACTATCAGAGCGCTCGACGAGTGTATTCGACTCGATGGCTACTCTCAGGTAAAAATCCTGAAAAAGAAAATCCAATTGCGAAAATTCCCCCTCTTCTGTCCATAGCAGAGTGTAGATTTTTAGTCAATTTTTGTTTCTACATGATATTTAGAATATCTCATTATACTTACTACGTATTTTCTTAAACTGAATGGTTTGAGTACTACTACTACTACTACTACTACTACCATCACGCCATTTCCCCGTAGGGGTAGGCAGAGAGAATGGACCGCCACACACGTCTATCCTGGCATACACTCCTAGCCTCTTCCACATTCATACATCTTGTCATACATGGTTTGAGTAGGTTGGAAGAAATTAATTCCCTTGAGGTAATATACCCGCCCTTATATGTTTATAAAATGTATGTGTATATTAAGAGTTTAGTAAATAAATACCGTGCTAGAGGTCCTAGATTCAAATCCTGGGAAGGTCAATACGAAATATTGATAAAACAGATGGTTGGACACTGCAACATTTCTAACGTAAATATAATACTTAATAATACCCATACAAAAGTAAACATAGAAAGCACTATGATCTAACAAATGTAAGTTACAGTTCCCCATCTTTGAAATGATTAAATATAATAAACTATGCATATCATATTTATTATGTATGCAGACAATTGGTAGAATTCCATATTAAATTTGGTAATGTATCCAAAATAAAACACGTTTATTGGATTTTAGTTTAGACTTTATCGTTTTCGGTAAGGGCCAGTATAAAGGTCATAAAAACGTAAATAAGATGTTGTTTTAAATGAAATGTTACGAGAATTATCATCTTTTTTTAAAAAAGAGAATACAATTCTATAAAAAAAGTATTTCAATTTTTTTTTTAAGTATTACCGAAGGCATAATTTCACGTGGAAATAAAATAAAATGTCACAAAAATGTTTGTGATTTAAAATGCTTGTATTTCTTTTCGAAATCAAAAAATTAAAATTTGGCGTCAGCCACTTTCATGTTCAACTCATTATCTTCAAATTATTACAAAAAAATGGTTAAATACTTAGTCTTTATTGAGATCCCAGATACCTAAGTTTAGCCTAAATTTGAAAGGCGTAATCTGCCGGTCTAAAAGTAATTATATTTTAGTTACATAAAACTTTTAAGCATAATTTTTTAACAGAAATACCTTTAAAAAATATTGTGTTCATCTAATTCATGTTTTTTTTATTATTTTATTATTGCACGATTAAAAAAAACATTCGTTTTAAAATGGCGAAATCGTATGATTTCCTAATTTTCCGTTCGTTTTACCATACTACTGCCTAAATCTTTGTAGTAAATTATTGAAAAGCTTCCTTTCAGTATTACGGAGGTATAATGTTTATACCTAATATACTAATATAATTATTATACCAAACACAAGTAAATATACGTATAGTGTCGTATATATGTCTAATAATATGTTCTACCAAATCGTATTGAAAGTTGTTCTAATGTTTTTTTTATCGCTTTTTGGTTTCACACTGAGATCGAATTTACCGGATTTCTACCAAATTAACCCCGCATCCGAGTTTAAATTAACCCCGCATCAGAGTTATGTAGGTACCGAAGTTTCGCGCACGCACGGTCCAACATGGACGCACAGGGAGGGAACGTTGTACGCTACAAAATAAATATAATTATACAGGATGTTCTTTAAACCCTGTCACATCCGAAACCACGATGATCAGTATGAGAAAGAAGATAAATTGGCACATTAAAATATTTTTTTTGAACGACTAAAATCTTAAACAATAAAATATAGAAAAAAAACAAATGGTTGCTTACTTCTGCAAGGGAGAAACGAGCAGGGGGGAGTCTGAACCGCACGGCCGCGGTATGATATAATTTAGGTCTGTTATAACAAAATACGACTTCATTATTTAAACAAATAAGATAGATACGATTATATCAAGTCTTGCATTCTATATAGACTCATGTGACATGATTCCATGTCCGCTCCCTAGTTGGAGCATATGGTATCCACAAAGAGCCTCCATGCATCTCTATCGGCTGCCAACTCCTTCGCGTCCTCACAAGTCCGGTTCTCGTCCCGAAGTTCTGACATAAACTGCCGACGTAGTCAGCAGTGGACGTCCGTTTAAGAAAATTCAATGGACATTTCTTAGACATCCTTAACTGGAGATGCAGGAATACCGATCTCAATAATATGTCTTCCTGAAAAAAGCACCACTTGCTTACTTTAGAAGATCGCCGTCTGCTGTTGGACATGGGGGTGCTTCATGACATACTTAGTGGACGCCTTGATAGTCTGGCTCTCATGTCGAAGTTATCAATAAATGTCCCCGGCTACCGCACCCGTCACACGTCGAGCTCTCTATTTCATGTGCCAGCAGTTCGTACGAACTATTGGCGGCCTCCGTGGTGTAGTGGTCAAGACGCTTGACTCACGCACGTAAGGTTCCGGGTTCGATTCCCGGTGAGGACACAAAAATTAAAAATGTGATTTTTCTCAAGCCTGGGTGCTCTGTGATGTAATTCACCACTGTAATTAGGCCTCCTGGCCTGTTGTGGTGCAAAAAAAAATGGAAAAAAATAAATAAATGGAAAGATGCCCAAAACTCTCCACTTATACGTTTTGCTCGTGAATATAATTGGAACTTTCCCTTTATTGATCCATTTGATTGTAAAAAAATAACATTTAAAACGCGCGTCTTAAATTATACTTTTTTGTCTTATACTTAGTTTCAATAATAAAGTCTTATTTTATTTTGTCTCTAATTCTCAATATTTTATATATATTTATATTTTCGACACTTGTGCAATAATATTTTCACACATGCTCACCCTCATTCCAATATAACACCCACTCACCCACCCTCTCACTCACTTACACTCACACAAACACACTAGTATGTATTGTACGTGTATTTAATGTATTTCTGTGGATATTTTTCATTGGTTTTATTCTCTGTATATTGTATTTGTTATATTTTTGTTACATGTATTACTGTTGATATCCCCAATAAATAAAAAAAAAAAACTGCGTAGTCCAGTGATCGGAGATAACCCAAAGAGATTTTGACGGATTGAAGGAAAAAAAAAAGAAAGGTAACCCTCCCTGAAGGGGAAGATTCCCATTGCAATGAGGAAGTTCAGTGGTTTTTTTTAATTTTTAAATTTGTTAATAGACTGTTAAACTAAGTCAATTTTTTTTTTTAAATTTTATATATCGTTCTATCAGCGCTACGATTTTTTTAAATGTTGTATTTCTGAAATAACTCCGCGTGTAACGTCAGAGGTTCATTTCCGCTTATTCTCATTCAGATCTTCCCATTGGTCCAGAAGCGACAAGCAGACCGGAAATCTTCCATAGCTCTCTGATCATAGGTTGATTCACATGAACCAGTGACGTCATTCAAAGTAGTGCGTTTTTATCAAAATATGTTTGATTATTTTTTCTGTACATTTTCAAGAAACTTTGCAATACAATTTAATGCTCTAATTTTTACCCCGCGTAAGAAAACATTTTTTGTATCCAATTTCCCGTAGGGCTGAAGTTCCTCATTGCCAAGCTTCAAGAAGAGCATTTAAATACTCCCCAATAGGACCAATAGCAAGAGTATTTGCCCCTTAAACATAGTTTCACTGATGTTAAAGATGTCGAAAGTGATAATGTTCAGCTGTCTGACTGCTCTTCCAATCGGCATGACCAGTATAAATTGGAACTCTTGCAGCTACAGAGCGCGTTGATGTTACACATTACGGTGGTGCGTCCTTTTTATGCGTGATAGTTTTTTTTCCCGGGGCATTGACCGTGAACCGTAAATATTTTAGCGGGAAATTACTGTTCGCCTGTAAAACCCAATAATGAACGTTCACTGTGAAAATTGTTGGCCGCGTACCAGAGGCGGGTTATTAAGTCTTATTCTTTATTCGCATGTTTTTTTCGTAAACGCCTCCTCTAGTTTTGTTTTATTCTCGTTCCAGGGTTAAAATAATAACTTATCATTGTATGATGACTTTGTTGCCAGTGACCGACTAAAACCGACAAGCCGAAACAAGATTATCAGCCGAAACCGAACCTAAAAATACGTTGAAATGTACCTAAACTTAGATAATATTTAGTTTTATATATAAATCCTTACACTTTATAATATTCACAAGTCTAAAGATGCCCATTAGAAGGTGAAAGCGCTAATTGGTCAAATAAATAAGTGGAAGTGTACCAAGCATTTTTTTGAAATCAATAACTTATATGTAAATATAAGTTATTACATCATCAAAGGATATATATAGTTTATTTTGTTATTTTTTTCTTTATTTTATTACGAATCGCTTTTTTAATTAACAAATTGCTAATAATAATGGATAAAATGAGAACTTTACTGATAAAATTTTAAGCTAAAAGTCCAAACGCAAACTTATTCATAAATTAACAAATTACAACAGGGATGGAGAATACCTTAAATAAGGGAATATGGAAGTCTAGGCATTTACAGGGCTTATGACCTGCCATTGGCTGGTTTAAGTGGCCACTTTACACACTGTGTAACATTCACCATTTTACCTATGTTTGAATATCCATATTTCTTCAGTTCTTCCATTTCTTAAATATTTTTTTTGCACCACAACAGGCCAGGAAGCCCAATTACAGTGGTGAATTACATCACAGAACGCCCAGGCTTGAGAAAAATCACATTTCAATTTTTGTGATCTCACCGGGAATCGAACCAGGAACCTTCCGTGCGTGAGTCAAGCGTCTTGACCACTGCACCACGGAAGCCGCCGATTTGTTGATTTACGTGAAGTTGAAGAGCTGAAACCTTTATTGTTGTGAAGATATTCATCAGACTGAATTATTTCACATACTAGGCAACGCCTGAAAACAATTTTTCAATTTTTAAACTTCTTCTTGGACCAGTTGGTTTCATTACAATATTTGAGTTTGTCCAAATGTTCGTAGACAAAAGACTGGATTTCGCCCCCTCGGGGGTCATTAAGATTAACAAATTACAACAATTTATATTCTACTCCCACAATAAATAAAGGAAACGCACCTAAACAACGGAGGCGTTTTTGTTTTAATTTTAATGCCCATTAACAAATTTAATATAATTTGATTTACTGTCATAAAATTCTGAATTCTCTATTCTTACATCTGTTTTGTATAAATACATTTAATTTCATAATAAAGATACCAGTCTCGAAGATGTCGCGAATGCGGTGAAGCCGGTCACTGGATATTCTAAATTTTTGTTTTTGCCAAACAAACAGTTTGTCTTTAAAGGTGCGATATGTTTCTTCATGTAACTAAATAAATAAAATCGTGTAAGTCACTCTCCGAGCACAAAAGCTAGTCTCTTCTTTGGAAAGTAACAGCTTTAACATTAAAAAAATTATAAAAAGTTGATAGTGTAGTAAAAAAAAACATGTATTATTTATGCAGTTATATTAATCAATAAAAATAAGAAAAAAACGGTTGTAATTGGCTTACACTCGTGTATAGTAAAAAAGTAACTTATATGTAACAGTTTTTTAACGAACTATTAAATATAAAAGAATTACAAAAAATATAAAAATGGAAGATCGTAAAACAACATTCGTCAACAAATCACAAAATTAGTCGTGTTTTTTTACGTTAGACAACGGCAATGCAATAAATAATTATTTGAATGGACAACAATATAATATCTCTCATTGTGTAGTCCGACTCATCTCGACCGCAGGTTTCGGCTGAGCCGAAGTTTCGGCAAAAAAATAAAATGCAGTGTCCTATGCACCATCGGGTTTGGATGATGATGATGATGCCTTTGAACGCGTTTCCCCTGAAAACTAAACTATATTTTCCCGTGGTGATTTCGGTGCAATGAACTCAGATTTAAAAATAATATATCGATTGACCTTCTAGAAATTCGCAAACTAATATACTGTAATATCGCTTGTAAACCGCACGAAACAAATCTGTTGTTTTCAAATTTAACGTACTTATTGCTTACCTCCTAAAGTTATCAAAATAAAATTATTATTCGTTAACAAACAATAAATATAACTATATTTCGTTATCTCTCTGGTTATTGGACTGATAACACTACCATTTAAAAGCACATTATTAATGTGTTATTTTTAGTATGAGAAAAAAAACTATTCAAAAACATCCGAGTATTGAAAACAACCAAGACATCCCCACGGGAGCTGATGCGAGCGATGTATTATTAACCTTAAACATACTGTGTAAAAAACCTTCTTCGAGTCACCTCAGGTTATCTTAGGTTAACCTTAGGTAACTTGAGGTTAGGAAATGATCGCCTCAGACATCTTTAATAAAACTTTTTTTAAAAAACTCATTTATTATCATAGTCGCAACTATTAATGCTTAGAGCAATGCATTGATACAACACGCATCTATTATTTTATTTTTTATGTACTCGTATAACTAAGAATTTTACGTATGTGTAAACGTGTGCCTATGTGTGCATGTAAAATTTACATTGTAAATGTATGTAAATTATCAGTGTCGGTACTTGATATGCACACACTCACACAAAAGTATAGTTGAGCAAACTTATCTGTGGAATTGAGAAGGGCCTGACAGTAGTGTGTTAGCAGTATTTTAAAACGATTTTGCAACCTTATCTTTATTTTTTTTTATTTTCGGTAACGCTGACTTTTTGCAGATAAGTAACATTCGCATAACCTCTTGAGACCTGAGACAAGCCTGACCACCAGATCACCGTGTATATATATATATATATTTGTAAAACAATAAAAAATATAAAATGTAACTACATTACAAAAATCATTAAGAACTTTAAAAATCAATCATCAAAAATATAACTATTTAAACAAGAACATGACAATATCAACAACCTCTCAGACTCCCCGCGACCAATTTTACCAATGAAAGCAGTGGGTTGCCTCTTTAGCTTCAAGCTCCTACAACATTTCCACTGTTCCTGCATTATCTTTATGCATATAATTTCTGTACGTGTGATGTCACTGAACTTCTAAACGGCTAAACCAATTTACGTGCGGTTTTCAGTGAAATGTAGATCTTTGCGCTGCGCAGAAATAATGTCAATTTCTTTGTAAATTAGTGTAGGACACTTATGCACACACCAGAAAAGTTGTTTACACTCAATACAACAATTTCAAGTTATGTTAAATATAACAAATGTAAAGATAAAATTAATTAAATATCTGCTTCTCTCAATATTTCTACGATTTTTGACTTAAATTTACATACATTGCCATAAAAAATATCAGCCTCGGTAAATATATTGTTATATTGGTCGCATATTCTAGGTATTTTAGATCGTTTCAAATGGTTTTTTGACGTGTTGTCTGTGTAAAACAGAAGATTTTGTCTTGTCGGCCTAGATGGCATACGGAATGGAAGCCTTTGAAGTAGATTAGGGGAATCAATTTTATTATTTATTAATTTATATTTATGTAAGAGAGTTCATTATAATTCATGTTGTGTTTGACAGAAAATATATTCAAAAAGTCATTGTTAGTTCAGTTTTTGCCCGTTCTATAGATAAATTGGCGGCACTATGCGCACATAATGTCATGCTGCATAGCGATAAAATGCCGTGATTATAATTATTGCTACGTTCACTGTGACGTCATAGTTCCCTCGACCTTCAAATCTGAATATTGATTAAGTACCTAGTAACTTATTGATGTTCTCAGCGGCGGAGCACAGGTAAAAGTGGACCGATCACGCTCTTCTTCAAGACTTTGAAACGAAATTTTCATATCACCCTTTCTTCTGATTTCTCTTTTTTTCTCGTCCAAATTTCATATGGTCGAAACATGTATAGGTACGTACGAAAACAAATTCGTCCTCAGGGTAATAACCCGCTACCGCTGTAGAGCCACCCGTACGGACAAAAATCATTCTGGGATTATCAAACACGAAGTTGACTATAGTTTACAGTAAAACAATGGGCCGTAGTTCCTCAGGTCGAGAATCGCAAGCGCAGCAATGAAACCGTCCATTACACGTCTGTCGCTAAACCAAAAATTTGCAACTCTTTTGTTCTTTGTAACAGAGCGAAATGCCATCTCTACAACTGTATTTCTTGAGTTAGATTACGCTCGTATTGTGCGTTAAAATGTTAAATGGAACTATGCTTACGTGTAAGTGACCGAACGTTTTCATAAATAAAATATTCTAGTGTGCCTACTAACACAAACGATATGTATGTGTATGCTTAGTTTACCAACTCAGGCACTAACACATTAACATAGAATTATTGAACATTCGAGTCCACTCTACATGGCAGTATATAAACTAACATTAAATTTACAATATCTGTTAAAACAACCCTTAATATTTAATTGTTCCTGTGCTGATATTCTGAATTTTTTTTTCATTCTGACATTTTAGGATTTCTATTTTTTGCATGAATTTACACTTTGCTTCATATCTGGCCACACTGCTGATTAAACGTAAAATAAATATGAACATGTGTAGTCGCAAATAATGATTTTCATTTATAACATTATTGCGACAATATGACAAGATGTATGAATGTGGAAGAAGCTAGGAATGTATGCCAGGATAGACGTGTGTGGCGGTCCATTCTCTCTACCTACCCCTACGGGGAAATGGCGTGATGGTAGTAGTAGTAATAGTAACATTATTGCGACCTTAAGGCTGTAGTCTGGTAAAACGCGCGCAAATTTAGGAAATCATACGATTTTGCTATTTTAAAACTAATGTTTTTTTTTTATTCGCGCAATAATAAAAAAATACAAATTAGATAAAAACAATAATTTTTAAAGGTGCTATCAAAAAATATACTTAAAAGTTTTATGTTACTAAAATATAATTACTTTTAAACCGGCAGATTACGCCATTTCAAATTTAGACTAAACTTAGGTATCTGGGATCTCAATAAAGACTAAGTATTGAAATAAAATTTGGTGTAATAATTTATAGATAATAAATTTAACATGAAAATGGCCACAGCAAAATCTTAATTTTTTGTTTTTGAAAAGAAATACAAGCATTTTAAATCACATACATTTTTGTGACATTTTCCTTTATTTCTACGTAAAATTATGGCTTTGGTAACACTTTAAAAAATATATATTTATTGAAATATTTTAGTGGAAACCTTTTTTTATAGCTTGGTATTATTTTAATTTTAAAGAGGATAATTCTGGTTGTAATATTAAATTTATAACAATATCTTATTAACGTTTTTATGACCTTCATACCTGCCCTTACCGCTATCAAAAAGGCATAGACAAAAAATGAATGAGAAGAAGCTCCATTTACGTGAAGCACAGTGGTGCTAAAATGTATTTTTCTACTAAGCAGGCCAATGTCGAGAATCTCGGTCGCACCGTGTGCCGTTCGCGATGTTTGTGCTCATTTTTTCAACGCGCGGTGACGCAATCGTACCACTAGGTGAAAATGTTTAGGATAAGCCGAATACCTGCTCATTGGCTCATGGCAAAGTGTCATAGTGAACTAGGTCAATATAAAGCTTTTGGTCACAATGTATATTTTTTAAAATTATTTTATGCACACACTACACAATTTTATTATGGCGCAATTATTAATTTTCGTGTCCCGACTTCTTTCCGCGTCAAGACAGGAGTCTTCTCTACTAAAATTAATGCATTTATAAATATTATGACACACCAATAAACTAGAATAAAAAAATATTTTTAAAAAATCCCGGTGACAAAACGATATTTCAAATAGTAAATCTAAAAGCGTAGCTATTAGAAAAGATCACTCGAGTCTTTTTGATAGTGATAGTTATCAATATAAATTCTATAAATAGTGTATAATACCGTGTTTTATATTTCTAATATTAAGTTTCCATAATATTTTGGACTGTATTAACTGATATTATGTATTGTCACAAAAAATATTTTCTATCGTCCCAAATGAGTATTTTATGTTTTATTAATAACGAGCTAAACCCGGCAATGCTTTGCTATTGATAGATCCAAGTTTTTGAGTTAAGAGTGTTTTTTATACACAAAAAAATACTTTTTTTTTGTATATAGCATTCTCGGGGAATGCAGTGCAGTCCTGGTGACGATAAAAAATCTTTTTCACTTAACTTTTTGCTACTTAAAAAATGCAGATTTTGAGAGCTATAAATATGCTCACGGCAAAGATCTACATTTCGGTGGAAACCGCACGTAAATCGGTTAAGCCGTTTAGGAGGAGTTCAGTGACATCACACGTACAGAAGAATTATATATATAAAGATATAATATTATATAAGGTCTAGTCGTGTTATGTCTCTTCTCGTTTCTGTAGTCCTCACTTAGTTTCTACTCGCGGGTAAAAATTTGCTAAAGCAAATCAAGTGGAGAATAGTCGGTCTCATGGTGTACTGGTTCGTAAGTTTACCTGCTAATTAATAAAGTAAATAATTTACAAAAATCATTGTTATACGACAAAAGTCAATCCATGTTATTTTATCGGACCGGTGGATTTTTGTTGTGGTGTGAAGACGCCATAGAATGAAAAATCAAATTCCAGAGGTGAAAATAATGTCACGGCGACCAAATTTATGTTTTTTTTAATTGTAATTTTAATAAGCTTTGTTTGTCGATTCCTTATCATTATTTCTTTAAATGTTATAATATTTACTTATCCTGCACAGTGTGTGGGATATTATTTAGATTTGTGGTTTTGATATCGTTCTTATAACTAACAAGTAAGACCACAATATTATACTTGTATTGATAATTTCTCTGGACAACTTGCGTAAATATTTTCAATAAAATATATATTTTTAAAATATTTTTTACGCCCATTAGGCTTTGTCTTTATATATAATGTCACTAAACTCCTCCTAAACAGCTAGACCGATTTTTGAATAAAAAAATGTGTGTGTTTGAATGGGTGGTTTAGATTCACAATTGGACCCGGTAGGTGGCTGGTGATATTGCACTTTTTTTTAAAATTATTTTTGGGTAACAACAAATCACACAATAATGAAACGAAAAGATTGAAATGTAAAACTCAATGTCAAATGTCACTTAGTGTGAAAATTATAAAATTACCTCTTTCTCAAACAGATGTTTGCATACGATCGTGATTTTCTGTCTCTTTACATATTTTAAATTGTTGATGGCAACACAATATGAAGGTAAGGGAATAACGTGTGTATCTTTATCTATATATACTATTCTTCTATTCGTGTGTATGTCACTGAACTCCTAAACGGCCTGAACGATTTTTTTTTTTTTTTAATAAGTGAGTGTGTTCCTGCATGGTTTAGATTCACAAAAGGACCCGGTATATTGCATAAATAATTAATTGTATTTTCAAAATTAGTATGGATATTGTTGAGAAATGTTTTCACATATAAATTTAAAAAAATAGTTTTTTTAAATACGTCACTAGAAAAACGCGACATTTTTGACCTTGATGGTTTTTTTTATTTTTATGTGGGAGTTGCATTATTTTTTACCTTGCTTATAACATACAAGTTTATATTTCAAAAATAGGATTTTTCTGCTATTATATGCTTTGTTTTAGCTAAAATGTAGGGATCAGGAAAGATATTCTAATGTGGACCAATCAGGTACTTCTCAGCATTTGCTCATTTGGAGAGGAAACCACTTAAAACTCTTCAGGAGAAGCCGGCCTGTTGACGGCCTTGATGGTTATTACGTCAAGATTCGTGACAATGTTCTAAACAAATTTGAATGGTCAGGAACAAATAAACATGAATCATTACGTATTCGGAGCGTGGCCAATGGAAGGACCGTTTTTGCAAGAATTCAAAATTACAAACTTAAAAATATTTTTTATGCTACTAATAAGTAACAAATTTTTTTTTTACGGGACAGTGTTTTGTTGACCTTCATTACTTACAAAATGTAAAAGTGATATATCCCTATTCAAGAAATACGGTACACTGGAACCCTAATGCAGCTGTAAAGATTTAAAGGGAAAAATTATTACGTATGCCGACGACATTAGACTGTTCTATAAAAATCAAACAGACGTATTAACAAACAATGACATAAAGAAAGACCTAACTATGTTGACTAAATGGACAAACACAAATTTACTTACACTTAATGAAAAAAAATGCAATATTATCCATTATGAATCTAGAAAAAAAAGTCATAAAGTAGATGCTTACATAAATAATGAACGACTTACAGAAATTGAACATGTTAAATACTTAGGACTAACAATAGACAGACAATTGACATGGACAATTCATATCAACAACTTAATTAGCAAAGTGGCGACATTATCGAGTCTTTTTTAAAAATCAAAAACTTTGTTCTAAAAACGGAAAAAAATCTAATGTATGAAGCCTATGTAAAAACTAAAATATGGTATACGCAACTACTCTGGGGAGCAGGATATCAAAATGACATAAACAGACTACAAAGACAGCAAAATAAAATATTAAAGTTAGTACATGACCTTCCCTATCTAACTGCAACTAGAGAACTTTTTAAACAAACTAAGCAATTAAATATAACTGAACTCTTTCAACTAGAATCATTAAGATTTATCCATAAATTAGCCACTAATGTAATTGTAGACGAAGAACTAAAACTTGTAAAAAATTGTATTCAACATGGACATAATACGAGAATATCAGACAAATACCATATACAACTTTATAAAACAAGACAAGGACAATCAAGACTAATGAACCAGGGGCTGAAATTATACAAAAACTACCAGACAAAACTAAACAAAAGACTCAGACAAACTTTTCAAAATATGTAAAAAATATTATTTTGAACAACAGAGTATGAATGAAAAATGTTTATATTATTTTTTGTAAAATGAATGTAATAATCCGTAAGGGTTTATAAATAAATTTTCAATTAAAACATTTAAATTTATAAGACCCGCTTTTTTTTACTGACTTTTGTAGCCTATTACAAGATGTTTTGCGTACTCCGTTGGAATCAATATTATACCTTTCTCATTTTTTATTCTTCCCTCTGTTACACGAATCATCCGTGTGTAACAATATTATTTGAGTATCACGTTTGTGTTGAATTTACTATATTTCGCCTTACACTCTATCTTGTTTCTTCGATCCATCATTCATTCCACCTGTTTCTCAGAACCTTTCGTGTCCAATTTCCTATTCGATTCTACTTCTCAGCACCTCGAATTACCAAATCATTCTTACTCAAGCCTTAGGAAGTGGAACCCAAAAATTACCAGAAATATTATGTGCGCTTAATTGATGACATCCGGAATTAAGAGATATAACAAATAATTCATGGTATAATAGTGATTCTCTACTGAATATACAAAGGGTTCTCATTTCATAAATCTACCAATTAGGCAAACGTTTGTAGGCGTTCTGTGCTCGATTGTGTTTTTTTTAACCCCTTTTGAAAGAAATTAAGCATTATTTTATAATGATAGATTATAAAACACATTTAAAATCATATTAACGTGGAATGCCAGAATGCTTCACCGTGTGAGACACAAATTACAATCAAATTATTCTTGTTATATTTGTGTCTAAATGCGACCATGGAGCTATTTTCAATTGTTTTTATTTTTTTATTTTGATCTTAATCTCTTGGCGCGATCACTTTGAACAAATTTTGTTCAAGGGCCAAAAGTATCCGGTCGCGTGGACGTTCCAAAAATCATCACGTCTTCTGACACAATGTGTCATTAGGGTTAAAAAAATATTTTAAAATCAGATTCTTTTGTTTTGTTCATTATTTTTTTTTTAAATCCGTCTATTATTTATTGAATGCGCATTAACTTTGTGGAATAACATGATTAAATATATTAAACTATACACTTTGTTTAAGGGCACTTAAATTTATTCTGACGAGTTTCGGACGAGTTTTAGAGTTTTAGTCCCAACATTTATGTATGGAAGTGAAACATGGAACTGGCAGAAAAAGGATGAAAGCCGAGTGAACGCGGTTGAAATGCGATCTCTTAGACGAATGTGTGGGAAATCAATGCATGACAGGGTTACGAATGATGAAATCAGGCGAGAGTGTAAATCTGAGTCAAGTATAATTGACAAGATTAGTAAAGGGTCTCTGAGATGGTTTGGTCACTTAGAACGAATGGACGACGAAAGAATGGTAAAACAAGTCAATATGGCGAAAATGAACGGCAACGTGAGACGAGGACAACCAAGGAAGGCGTGGCATGATCAGATAAACCAAAATCTTAAGTCTGGTCCTGTCGAAAGCAGACAGAACCGAAGGGCATGTATGACAAGATGTATGAATGTGGAAGAAGCTAGGAATGTATACCAGGATAAACGTGTGTGGCGGTCCATTCTCTCTGCCTACCCATACAGAGAAATGGCGTGATGGTAGTAGTAGTAGTAGTTTCGGAAAGCACAGATCTTTACGCCTTCAGGTGTAGTTATAAACTTAACATGAATATACAGAAATAAAAAAGAGAGGGATTTTTAAATATAGGTAATATTATTTATCAACGTTTTTCCATTTTTTTTTTCTTATTTCTAGATTTTGAAAACCTTACAGAATCTGTTTTTTTCTGTGTATTTAAGCTTAGTTTATGGCTACACCTTGGGGGCGATTAGAATGGGAGGCTAACAGGTCTATCTTCAATTGTCTATAAACTGAAATCGAATTTACCGCACGAAAATACACATTCGTGAAAATAAAATATATTTATTTACAAAAATTTACACAATTTAGTTCGAAAAATCCATTTTGCTCTATATACAATTGAAGGTCACTTTGTTAAAAAAAAATGTGTTTCTTTACAAAAATACATAAAAATTTGGAGATTTTTCCTTAAACACCTGTAATGAGGAACTTCAGCCCTACGGGACACTGGATACAAAAAATAATTTCTTGCGCGCGGTGAAAATTAGACCATTAAATTGCACCGCAAAGTTTCTTGAAAATGAACGGAAACAATAATAAAAACGCACTTCTTTGAACGACGTCGCTGGTTTATATGAACCAACTAATGATATGAGAGCTGTGGAGGATATCCGGTTTGCTTACCGAACCATTCGAAAGAACTGACAGAGAAGAACCTCTGACGTCACACGCGGAATTGTTTCAGAAATACAAAACTTTAAAAAAAATCATAGCGCTGATAATAAGATACATAAAAAACAATAATAATTTTTAAAAAATATCAATTTTGGGAAGGATCCGAAGATTTATTGATAAGGACTCCTGCAAAACTATTTACAAAGCAATTATTGAACCACACGTTAACTACTGTAGTAGCATTTTATTTTTATCAAACAAAGAAAACATAGATAAACTAACTGTATTACAAAATAAAGCCTTTAGAATCATTTTGAAAAAAAACAGATATACGAGGGTAAAGTCGATGGTAAATGAAATGAAATTATTAACATATAAACAAAGAATATTTTACAATACAATGATATTTGTTCATAAAATTATAAACTCTAATAAAAAAACAGAATTTTGGAAAAAAATTGATCGGAACCAGCATGAACACGATCACAATACTAGAGAAAAGAACAAAATTAGACTTCCATTTAGGAAAAAGGCAAAGTCACAAAATTCAATTTTATTTAAAGCAATTAAAAAGTATTACGAAATGGAAAAAAATATTTATGAAGAAAAAAACATATCAAAATTTAAAATAATGGTCAAGACATATGTGATAAACAATTTATAAATTAAATATATTTGCAATGTTATTATTAGAACACACATAACAATATGTATGATATGTGTGCCCTATTTTAAGATTTAAATAAAAAAAATAAAAAAATAAAAGACTCTGAGCTGCCTCAATGGAGATGTTTCAATTAAAACATTATATGAATATTAAAAAAAATAAAAATATTTATAACGAAGTGTTACGAAGTGAATGCCGATTCAATTAAAAATATTATATTCCTCCCTAGGGAGTTGTTCATATTTACATTTATTTCAACAGAGGGAAACATTTTTGAAAAGGGAATATGGAAGTCTAGGCATTTACTAGGAAATCCAGCCAGTCTGCAAGCATTTGGACGTACTCAAATATTGTTGATTGTAACATATACCATAACAGTAAAATTTAGGTCCGTTAGCACAAAACGGTGTATAAAACAAAAAATAGCTCATCTTATTTTTTGTTCAGATTAGTTTGTTTAGACCTTGCAGATTTTTATGTCTACTTGATATTTTTCGTAAACTAAATTATAATTTTATTTTAATTGTTTTGAATACAAACAGATGTGCAGGCTATGTTTATGGTTAGTTTATTATTTAATAATTATGGAGTTCGATTCTTAGAAAAGTCATTTGATTCCACTTGCGGCCGTTTATATTATACTAGAGACGTTTAATCAAGTTTTATAGCACCTGGCACCTGATCTAAACAAGTTATCTATCTACCTTCAATTGGTTCTAAAGCAGTGTGCGTTCCACCGCTATCCCGCCTCGTGTTCCATTATGTGTATCTGTGTATAAAAAAAGTAGAAGCTTCGCACTAAACTATTTTATGCTATTTATTTATTAAATTGGCATTTCCTTTCTTGAACTATAAGTTAGACTCTTGATATACATACACATTCAAACACTGATTTGAGTCTACTAATATATTGATTTGTTATCATATTATGTACGTATAATTATACATTAGAGTGAGCCGATGATGTATGAAGTTTTTTATTTTATTAGACATGAAAGTGAAAGGGGTCTAAAAAGTTGCATTTTGGATCACATTGAACGTGAAAATTATTAAAAAATATATTCCATACTACTTTTGGCCCTCAACCGAGGTTTGAAGTTTATCACTGTCTGACATTTTGTTAATTATCTATATTGATAAAATTATTATTTTGTTAGTAAAGATATAACTTAAATCACATTACAAATTTGAACACGATTTGAAACTACCGAAATGCAAAAAGTTTACACTCCGCGCAACTGATTCCGTCGAGCGCCCTGCGAATATTGACGAAAACAATGCCTCATTAAAACAATGCTACCCATTTATTAAAAAATAAAGTGCGACTTATGCCCTTAGATGCTTATTAAATAAGGTTTAATGCACATTATAAAATTTAATTTGACTGATTTTCTTACTTAAATACGAAACGGCAGACGGTTTAGTGCAAAAAATCGACTTTTTCAAAAACTTCAAGCTCTGGTTGAGGGTCAAAAGTAGTATCAAATATTATTTTTGATATTTTTTGCATTGCAAGTAATCCAAAAGGCAACTATTTAGACCCCTTTCATTTCAAAATTCGAAAAAATATTTATCAGCCCACCCTATTATATATTTATAAAGTTGCTTTGACTGTCTAACTAGGATTATTAACCCCGTTCTAAGACAGTAAAAAAACAAACAAAAAACAATGATCAATACATACAAAAAATGAATAAAGGTATTTATTTATTTATTTGACACTTTATATACATATACAATATATATACATATACGGGCGGACATATTGCCTTAAGGCAATTTCTTCCTACCTACCCAAACCGTTCAGTTTGAGAAAATTATAAATACATGAACATATTGAATCTTACAATTGTATACAAAAATTAAAAACAAAGATTAATTAAAGAATTAAAAATTTACACTATACAATGAAGAGAGGAGTGGGGATGGGAAGGAAAGAAGAAGGATAAAGGAACAATTTAAATATTTGGATAGTGACATCTTAATCTTGACTTAAATGTAAATAAAGAAGGGGCGTCTCTAACATTAGTGGGTAGATTATTCCACAGTCGAGCAGCTACTACTGTGAAAGAGGAGGCAAGAAAATTAGAGCGATGACAGGGTATTAAAAGGGTTCTCTCGTTACTAGAACGAAGAGATAGTCCGCGTTGTGAAAGAGGTTGGATGAGCTCTCTCAGATAAAAAGGCGAAGTGGGATTATTTAAAATATTTTGAAGAAGTGATAGAATGTGAATGTTTCTTCTTGAAAGGTAGTAAATAAAATGGAAAACATAGTAGGAATATATAGTAAAAAATATAATTAAAAACTCAGTAAAATACGTAGTAAAAACAAAATACATAGTAAAATATGCGTGTTGTCCAGATGTTTATTTAATTTTTTTTTGTTTATTTAGTCTTAAAATAGTAAAAACATAATATATGAATGTTATATATATATATATTCTTGTTCTTCTTTGTTTTTTAAACTTTTTTTTTTACATATTTACACACGTGTTAGTAATATAATATTCACAAGTTAGTTCGTTAGTATTTAATATAATATATACATGTAATAATATAAAATATTTACAGCTTAACAATATTTATAACTAGATATTTACATAGAATTTTAAATACATTTTTATTGAGTGGGGACAGGAGAGTTAGAATATGAATAGGGAATGGGAATTGAATATCAGAGAGGTCGGAGAGGAAATCAGGATAACAATCATTTATGGGGCATCCAAAAAAAACATGGTTTAAATCTTTCTCATCAAGCTGACATTCGCAAATGGCAGAGTCCCGGACGTGGATTCTGAACTGGCGAGAACCATTGCAGCAGTACCCAATGCGCATTCTGCATATGGAGGATGTCTCAAACTTGTTCAGAATCACTTTGGAAAACCAAGGCTTTTCTGTTACATTTGGCTTAAGTTGAAAAAGATAATCCCTTGGCTTGGGAGGAGGCTACTTAATATTCTCGCCATGTGCGAAGTTGCTTCTTCTTCGTCATAACAAGGAGATCACCCAGTGGTCCTACTATTAAGGATTATTCAGCGATGTTTTCATTGAAAAATGCCATTTTTACGTTTATTTTCAAAGGAAATTTTACAAAACTTGGTTTGCGGAAACTTTACACTATACTGATTGTAAAAAATACCATAGCAATAAAAATTAGGTCCTTTTCACAAAATGGTGTAACAAAAAAAAAGATAAGTTACTCGTTGTATTTTTTTAAGTTATGTAATTTCTCCGCCAGAGACGTCACAAATTCTAGTCGGTCGGTTCTGCTGATTGGTGAATTGGCTTTCCGTAAATCGTAAATCTATCACAACACGTAATTGGTTGATAACAAGATCTCGCGGCGTCATTCAAAGTAGTTTATTTTTATTATTTTTTTCATATATTTTTGTGATATTTCGCTGCGAAATCAAATGTTCTAATTTTTACCATTTTTGTGTCCAAACTCAGTACTGAACCTTCTCATTTGCTGCGTACGATTTCATTTTTATTAAATTGGAGCATGTATTATGTACATAAATTAGATGTAAATAAATATCTCTTTCCGATCTTTTCCTGTTTGTTCTTGAGAATAATAATCTTGCCTTAAGTTAGATAGCGGGATCTCCCTCGCTTTACATTCTATCCTTGTTTAATGTGCAAGTCTACGCACGCACTTTTTCGCTGCTGGCTGTTGTGCAGGTGGTTTAACTCTACACCAGCGGTCGGCAACCAGCGGCCCTCGCGACGACTTGGCGCGGCCCGCGAGGGTTTTGCCGCAACGCACGCGACAGACGATATCATACGCAACGAAATTCCATACCGATTGAAGAAATAATTTTCTGGATCGCAAACAAGCAGCATTGGAATCAGGAGTGAATTTTGTCAATCAAAATACTAAAATTAATTATCTTTAAACTGAATTAGAAAACGGTTTCGTGATTCCAAAAAGATGTCATGTAAAATTGAGATTTTCACCGTGTATATCGATAATGAATACTTGCTATTTTTCAATGGGAGTTTACCGTCTGAATACTACGAGAAGTTAAATAGGTTTTCTAATCAAATAAATGAGTGTGCTTGATAGTAAACACATTTGTAAGAAGAAAAAGAAATCTGAATTACCGTAAAAACAAACATTGTTCTCGGTTATCAGATAAACATTTGACGCAATATTACGCACCTTTACTTCAAAAAATGCAAGCTTATGTAAAAAGGACAAGCAAGTCCGATACAGTTACTCGGAGACACTTTTCATATATAGCTCCAAGAGAGTTCAACGTCTTGGATGAACATATTAAGTTCTCCAAAACAACGTCTATATTTAAGATGAAGATCCATAATTGGATTGTATCGAGGGGTAGAGACCACTGTATGAGATTGCTTCGGGAATAAATGCATAACATCGCTGCTGTCTTCATTATTATCCATATACGTATTTGTGTATATCATCACTGTCATACGTATTATTATATAACTTTTCGACATTCCATTTTTCGACATGTATAAATTTTTATTATTTATATTTTTCTATTATTATTTTGTATATTGTTTTGATTATTTTGTATATTGTTTTAAAATGTTAATATCGGTTATCATACGTATTATTATATAACTTTTCTGCATTAAATTTTTCGACATGTACAAATTTTTATTATTTATATTTTTCTATTATAATTTTTATTATTCATATTTTTCTATTGTTATTTTGTATATTGTTTTGATTATTTTGCATATTGTTTTGATTATTTGTAAATTGTTTTAATATGTAAATAAATATTTTTGATTTATTAATCGAAGAGTCCTGACTTAACACGGAATTTTCTAACAAGTCGGGACATAAAAAACATATAATTGTGTCAATGTAAAATTGTGTATTTTGTGCATTAAATAAAAAAAAGTTACAAAAATCTCATTGATTTTATTAACTACATTAAGTGTCGAAAAAAATGTAACTAGCTATTTTCAAAACAAAAATATTTTAGTTATATTGATATTACATAGGGCCCAAGTGCAGCCCGCATTGATCCACGATCTTGCAACTAAAGGTTGCAGACCTATGCTCTACACAAACTAACGGTTCTCATCCACTGGTCTGCTAGTAATCGCAAACACTGCTATTTGTATTTTGCTAATTTAATCAGCATGCTATTGCTGGTGGCTTCTAAAAATAATTTCGAGGCTTTTAAAAAGTTTCGGCGAATTTATTTTACATATTTATTTAACACGAAATTTTTTCTTTTCCATATGATTTCTTCACTGGGCATAACCCGTGTCGTGGCATTCATTTACATTATTTTTATATTTTGCTCTAGTTACAGTAATTGTTATGTATATTTAAAAACTACTCTTACTCAAATGAAAGACATAACCCCCACAATTCATCACATACAAATAATATAATCACTAGATCCTCAACACATAGACAACTTAAACAAATACAAACTAATACCACTTTCGGACAAAGGGATTTTGAGTATTATTCAATTAAAATCTATAACCTACTTCCACTATCTATTAAAACAATTAGTAACGAGAAAATGTTTTAAAAGGCTATAAAAAATGGATAGTGGAGCTAGATAGAAGTAAAATGGATTGTCTCATTCGCCCATACCAATATTGAATCAACTGCTCCACAAGTGTATAGCTTGGGTTTTTGTTATTTTCATTGTGTGTTTTGTAATATAAATAATATAGATGTACATAAATACCTTGTTTTTAAAACTGTCTGTATATTTGTCAATTATCTTTGTTTTTTTAAGTTATTCTTCTTTGTTTATTCTCAAATGTAATTTCAAAAAAGTATATTGTTAAGTGTCCGAGGAACGGGAAACCCCAGTGAGGTCACATTATTTTTATTATTAATTATAGTTTGCAAGCGAAAAATATGAATAAATAAATAAATATATGCGCACACATAAACGTACGCAAAGATGTACACATACATATATTTTTTTTACACATACAAAATTTTCTTAAAGGTTTGACGATTATCGAATGGGACAAACAAATTTAGGTTTAATGTTTAACAAGTGTCCGGTCACGTCCTTTACTAGGGCCTAAAAAACTCTTTTTTTTCTAGAAAATGAATGACCAGAATCTGCTACGAACAAAGAATGTTCAAGGATCTAGGCGTTAGATTTGCGAGCACCCTGAAATTTCATGATCACATAGAGACAATCAGTGGTAAAGCATTGAAGATGTTAGGATTCGTTTTGCGTACTACCGGGGTTTTCAAAAATACCCGCGTACTGAGAACTCTTTGCAACTTGCATAAACTTATATGTATTTATTTGATATGTAATATATTTTCTTTACTAACTTTGTATACTTTGTGGAAATCTGTTATTAGTTCTGAGTTTATACACTATACCCGTTTGTTTACTATAAATATGTATGTAGAACTGTTGATTTCCCAAGTAAAATAAAACTCCGTGGTGCGAATTAGACTCGAGAGTGGCTCGATGATTTGGGGGCCACATGAATTGAAGTACTCTCTTATGATCGAGAAAATCCAAATGCTTCACTATTGTGTGGGGATTTTGTGGGATAGTCGAATGTAGCCTTCTTATTAAGGATGTTCCGAATGGCTAAGTAAGCTACCTTGAATTCTAAATTAGTTTTATAAACTTGTTTTTAAATTCGACTTATATTGTTTATCTTTATATATATATAATTCCTATGTACGTGTGATATCACTGAACTCCTCCTAAACGGCTTAATCGATTTACGTGCGGTTTTCAGAGAAATGTAGATCTTTGCGCTGCGCGTGTTCGTAGATCTAGAAAGAAAATATTTAATCTAACATATTAAAAAAATTAGTTAGGAGCATAAATGTTTTATTCATCGATCTCGTTTGCATTCGAGGAGAATGCAAATATAAAAAAATTAAAGGTGTTGTTTTTTTGTGTTAATTTTTTTTTAATGTTTACAAACAACATTCACATTTTAACAATACATTTTTGAAATTCGCATTCATGAATAAAGTGCACCCCTGTTAGTGAGCTAAGTTTGACTTTTGCAAAAAGGATTCTATTTTTGAAAATGAATTATTTTATGTTTCGGAATTCAATCATTAACAAGTACCTAGGTACCTACTTATCAATGAAAAGTCTTATTCCAAGGTAATAGCAGGAAAGCCAACGTTCGGGCAGGACAGCGTCTGTCGGGTCCGCTAGTGTATGTATATATTTCGATTTTATGAAAATGCGGACCAAAAACATAACAAACCAAAAATACTCGGGTCAGACAAAATTCGAAATTATTTTATTTTATCAAACATTCAAGTGTAAAATTTGATGGATAATTATTTTTTACTGTATCGACTTTAATGTCAGAATTGATTTTCAAGTTCTGTAAATTAATATTAGCTATGAATTAATTAAATTATTTCGTGTACTGCGTAATGTTTAGAGGTCACTGAAACGTGATTAAAATCTAAATTTCATAATCATTCTCTAAGTACAAGAAAGTCTGCTGTATTTAATCTATGGATGTTCTGTGCTCTGGACTCTGCTAGTTTAATGGCTGAAATTGATTTTTTTTCATTATTTATTTGATCATTTTTATTTCACATTATAAACAAAGATAAATAACAAAAATAATGTAATCTCATTGGGATTTCCCCCTGCCGAGGACCTTTTACAATATACTTTTTTTTGTTTACATGAGAGAATATACAATTTCATTTTCGTTTCATTTCGTTTCGTTTTTTTGCACCACAACAGGCCAGGAGGCCTAATTACAGTGGTGAATTATATTACAGAACAACCAGGCTTGAGAAAAAACACATTTTAATTTTTGTGTTCTCACCGGGAATCGAACCCGGAACCTTCCGTGCGTGAGTCAAGCGTCTTGACCACTACACCACGGAGGCCGCCAATAAAGACCTTATCCACAGGGAAAAATAACAGAATGTTTAGAAAGTTTTAAACACTTTATTATTACTTACAAGTATTTATGTTTATATTTAATTTTGTTCCATGTTGATGACTAAACAGGGTTTTTTCCTCAACAAAGTATTTCATTATCAACTTAAAGTTGCTACAACAGAAGATCCCCTGAGCTAGCACAGAGACATTTAATTTTTTTTTAAATTTTTTTTTTACTGGCAATATTTCATTGATACCAAACTTTCAAAAAACTTTTATATGTTTATATATTTTGTGGTCCTTTAATAATAAGGAATATATAGTTTTTTTTAATTATTTTTAATATCCTTTTTTAATAACTATAAAATTAAAAAGTACCTTATAATCTTTTATAAAGTATTTTATTTTCTTTTTCTTATATTGCACAAAAATATTATACCTATCTTTTTATTAAAGGAGCAAAAATTCATAAACATTTTTTGTTTACCCACGAACAGGCCATGCCTTTGTGGGATTTTTTGTTTACTATTTTTACTGTTAATATGTATTTCATTGCCATGTAATTATCCTTTATTTTTTAATACTCTGTTTTATATCTTATGTATATTGTAAAAAAAAGAAAGGACTGTGTCGTCTTTTTTTTGCTAGTTCATAAATATGTGTGATTTTGTATAAATAAATAATAATAGTTATGTAAAGCCCTTTACATTTGTATTAATTTAGTCGACACGTACAACGTACAGCAATCAAATTAAAAGTATTATAAAACTTACAATAAATGATGTCGAGAACTTTCAAAATTATCGCTATGTTATGCTAATGTCCATTATCGATTTCGTCGATAAAAAAATGACGAAATAAACGACATTCGGCAAACTTTCCGTTATAGACTTTCTCTCTTCGTTTGTTCCACGTACCTACCGGTGTTTGATTTTTCGGTGAAAAAATCTATATATTCATAAGCAGGGTTGCCGAAATTTCGTTGAATAAAAAAAAAAGATATTTTAACTTTAAGAAAAAGAAAAGGGCACTTGGTCTCACGGAATTGGGGATGCGTTACTATTTTATTTATTTATAAATACGCCCAACGGGCATTTTTCAGGACATATATAAACATAGAAAATTATTTTAAAAGAAAATAGAAAGACACAATGGTATACAGTAAACTTGGTGGAAATGGAAGCGGGAGAGCGGTGTTTATAATTGAGTTTGAGTCAGTGGTCGTTTGAAAGAAGACAACTCGTCATAAAAAAAATCAAGACTGGTATGTTTGTTGACAGACCAAAGAATTCTGGGCATACGGCAATGAAAACCATAATTAGTTCTATGGTTATCGGTATGACAGAGTAAGTTTTGTCTGAGGTTTCTAGTAAGGATATTTAATTTAATTGAGCTCAGTAGTTCAGACGCATCAGAGTGAGTTGAGAATTTTAAATAGGACTAGAAGGTCGGATTTATTTCGACGGGCTTGAAGAGGAGATATATTTAAGCTAGTTTCTAACTCATTATACGAATATTGGTCTCTGGATAAGCCCAACCTCCAGCCTATCTTTCTTAAAAATCGATGTAGAACTGATGTTAGTAATTTTTAGTGTATTATAACTTTACTAGCAAGAACACCCCTCAAAAAATAATTATAAAAACAGTTTTAAGCTGTTATATTATACTTACTAATATTAACTAACATAATAATGATTTGAATATAATCAATATATTTGACTAGTTATTTATTAAATGGGTGTGTTATTGTTTAAAACTGTTTTTAAATCACAGATTCACAGACAGTGCGTTTTGTAATATAAAAAATATAGATGTACATAAATTAATTATAAACATAAATACGTAGTGTTTAAAACTGTCTGAGTATTTTGTTAATTACCTCTGTTTATTAAGTTAGTCTTCTTTGTTTAGTCTCAAATGTAAAAATATTTGCAAAAAAGTATATTGTTAAGTGTGCTCGGCACGGGTAACCAACCCCAGCGAAGTTACATTTTTTATTATTAATTATAGTTTGTAAGAAAAAAAATATATGAATAAAAAAATATTTCAAAACTTAAAAAAAAATGTAACGCTGATAAAACGATGCATAAAAATGAAAATAATTTTTAAAAATATTAGTTTGATAGTACTTTAACTTTTTTTTTAAACCACTGAACTTCTTCATTATGCCGTTCTGGCTTTATTTATTTATAATTTAGGTATTTGGTTTTTTTCTTAATTTTATATATTTTTATGGAGTAGTGTCATCCCTGTGTTTTATTCACAGTGGCCCGTTCTCATTCAAGTAATTTCAACGTTACGGAAGAACAACTTCCTACTATTTAAGTATTATTATATTTAACTATGGACTGAAATTGTTCAAGTCTTGCTTCATAAAGATTGTCCCGAATTCTATACTTATTTTGAATTCAATGCCCAGCAGCTTCCGCTAACTAAAATATATAAGGTGCATTCATATTGAAGAAGATGATAATATATTATGTGTACCCAGAAATAGAGAATAATGTAGTGTAGAAAATATGGCAATCATCCATCTAGTTTTATTTGGAAGTTCACCAAGGATACATAAAATAGCATTGTTATCATTCGTTTTATCTCTACCGTAAAGGATAAAACGCCGGAGTCCACTTTTTCAGTTTGGAAGTTAAAAATAAATCATAATGCATTTACTGTGAGAAAATATCAACTAAAATCTTCTCTTGTATTCATTCAGTTTACTTAAAATTAGTGATTGAAGAATCTCTCAGTTTTTTTTTTGTAAAAGTTGTAAATAATCGTTTTGGTGTTCCTGATTAGGTCAAATGTATCTATCAACAGTGTTTTGAGTTTGTCCAAATTTTTGCAGACAGCGACTGGATTCAACTCCCTGGAGAATGGTTAATATCAACATATTACAACAGAGACAAAAAAATATTCTCACATCTCACAACATCTTCGAGATTTGCACTGGTTAAAAAGCCCAGAGAGAATAACACACAAGCTGTGCTGGACAGTATTCAAATCCCTTCATGAAATGGCTCCAAAATACCTATCGGACCTTTGTATTAGGGAAAATACATGTCAAAGAAAATCTACTCTTAGGTCAGCATTTGATTCAGGAAGAGGAAAACTTGTCGAAATTCGGCGCTCCCCAAACACTAGATTTGGAGATCGTGCTTTTGCCGCTGCCGGCCCCTCTGCCTGGAACCAATTGCCTTCAAACTTACGAATCATCGACAGTCCCAGTCAGTTCAGATCCCAACTAAAATCCCACTTCTTTAAACTATCATACCCTCAATTTTAAATCTAGAAATATAATGTATCACTTAAGTTTAGTTAGAATGTAAGTTAGGATATACAATTGTAAAGCGCCCTTGAGGTGATTTTTTACAAAAATGGCGCTATATAAATCAGCCAAATATTAATATTATTATTAGATACGAAGGACATTTTAGAGAAGGTAGTATAGAAGTCTAGGCAGCTACAGGGCTGATGACCAGTCATTCTACCCATATTTGAACATCTGTATTCCTTCAATTTTTTTCATTTGTTGATGTTTGTGAAGTTAAAGAGCTGAAACCTTTATTTATGCGGGTGCGATTCATGTAATTGAATTATTTCGCCTACATACGAGGCATATCCTAAAAATATTATGTTTTCAATTTCTATACTTCTTCATGGACCAGGTGGATTTAACAACTCGAAATCAACTCAAACTACGTTACGTCGTGATATATTATATTGTGTAGATATAATATCCATTAATTTAACACATAACTTATATAAAAGTTTACAATTCAGTCAGTATTAGGTATTCTCATAACGATTGAAATGTCAACTGGCCGATTTGTTCTAGAAATGAATAATGCCAAAAACGGCCGCGTCGAGCCCCACGTGTGTTGCTAGTCATATGTCAAAAGTATCATCTCAATGAAAAATAGTCCTTAAGAAATAATGTTTAAAATACTGTTTTCCAAATAAAGAATCTTCAAAGAATTTATGTAATCTGCAAATTAACTCTAGCAGAAAAATCCCGCTTCTGGGTTTAATGTGTTCAAAATACTGTACACTTATTTGTACGAAGAAATATGCTGGAGTAATCGGCTAGTTTCTTGGATCATTACTGGCGCTGGGCGCGCTTTATTAATATTTTTATTTTTATTTGGAGAAACATATAAATGGTGGCAATGATTTATAAGAAATAGTAATTATTTGTAAGTCACTGTAAAGCATTATTATGGATAGTCAAATATAATGGTAAGCTGCGCATAATCGCTTCTATACACGATTCGCCCCTGATACCTATGTATAGGTACCGTACGCAATTAGTCAACAATAATGAGCACGTGATCTGATGCATTGGTTTCACCGACTTATGCCTTTCTTGCGTTGACTGACATTATAAATCACACTTTCGCTTCGCATAATAATATTTCATGTCAAGATCACGCTACCTGATCACAGTTACAATGATTAACGTCGGATTTACGGCGTACCTACTACTGTTTGTCGATTCGTCGAGTCGATAATCAAACGCAATTAATTAAATTAGTTTCTACGTTAATACCCATACTTTTATATTGAGCAGAGAATTGTTAACATTGCCGTAGAACGGTAGAAATTCACAAATGAGGGCCCCGGGCCCCGATCACAATGGGAAGTTAACATTTATGTTCAATTTTATCTACAAAGTAAAATTAAGTTTTCTGTATGAAAAACATAATTTTTAATATTATGTTAATAAAATTTGTATAAAACCACTCACCGACTTATCTGTCTACCGGTTTCGAGACGTAACCCGTCTCTTCGTCAGGACAACAACACTACACCAACATGCTAATACCACTACACACCTTCACCATAGAAGATTTGCAAAAATATAAAATCGACATGCAGGTTAGACACATGCTTCACTACGCCACCACCGAGGGTTAAATGTGTCTAACATGCATTTCGATTTTATATTTTTGCAAATCTACTATGGTGAAGGTGTGTAGTGGTATTTGCATGTTAGTGTAGTGTTGTTGTCCTGACGACGAGACGGGTTACGTCTCGAAACCGGTAGACAGATAAGTCGGTGAATGGTTTTATACAAATTTTATTAACATAATATTAAAATGCTGGACCACAAAGTTAATGCTTTGAATATTAATAATAACAGAATTTTTATTTATAAATCATAGAGCACAAAGTATTTTACAAGTATAATACGTTGAATTACATTCCCAGGAGTTACAACAACTCAATTCTGGACATAAATAATATTAACATTTAGAAAATAACACATATTGAGAACAACAAAGAAACAAAGCAAGCTTAGCACCTTTATAACAAAATATAGCACAAAAATATATACGAGTACGCCTAAAACTTTTCTTACACAAGCAGAATAAATATATTTAAAAAAACGCTTTTAAGAATAAAAAAAGTAGTGAATCTACTAAGGGAGATAAGGTCATTAACATCACATGCCATGCAGATGATGCTGCCATAGTGATGATGAGAACATATCCATCTCAGTTAGTAAACATCTGGATACCTAAGAAATGTCGTATGCATACATTTTTTTCTTTTAAACATGTTCAATCGAACGTAGTCATGCTGAAAGGAGCCATCCATAGAAAAGTAAAAATGAGATAATAGCACTTTTATGAAAAGAGTGAATAATCAAATCTACACAACAGTATGACATGTTTTTGACTTTGACAACTGATAAGCAATAAATACATTAGTTTTTTTAAAAAATATAACTAACAAGAATCTAAATAATTAGGTGCAAAGGTTTTCACGGTCACTGTTATCAATATGTTTATTTTTTGGGTGATACCGTGTGTGTTGGATTTGTTCCGACGTTTCGGTTAACATCGCAGGAGCCATCTTCAGGGTAAACTGAGTGTTTTGTAGAAAAAAATGTGTGTTTAAGTACTAGTAATTGGTACCGTGTCGCAGTCGGCAGTAGGCACATTTCTTAAATGAAACTCAACATGGTTCCTAGCACTAATACTACAAAAATGAATAGAACTATCTAAGTATTTACATTACATTACACAATCAGTCCGACGAGCAGTTTTTTTTTCGCACAGTATTCCGGGAGACATCTGCGAGGAAGTGACAGAAAAACTGTATTTAAATACAGTGGTGCCTCGCATAACGAACGCCTCGCACAGCGAACGCTGCACACAACGAACTTCCTTTTCGTTCATTTCACGATTCATGCAACGAACTTCGCTTCACACAACGAACTTCGCTTCACACAACGAAGTCGCCCACTTCACACGATCACTGCCGATTTATTGCATCCTTCCGCGCAGGCAGTCGTTAGTCACTGAGCAGTACGCTTAACTTACGCACGTGTCGCAGCAATCGTTGAAGAGGATGTAGAGGAGCTTATTGAGGAACACAAAGAAGAGCTGACAACTGAAGAGCTCCAAACACTTCTGGCCCAACAACAGGACAATGCTCAAAGGGAAGCGTCATCTGATAACGAGGAGCAACAATCAAACAATCAACCAATTCCAACTGCTGACATCAAGAACATCATGGTCAAATGGAAAGCAGTTCAGGAGTTTACCAATGCCCACTATCCGGATTCCGCTGAAGCAAACAGGATCAACGACCTGTACTCCGATACTCTTGTCCGTTATTTCCGGCAGATGTTGAAGAAAAGAGAGAAACAAACGACTTTGGACAGGTTTTTCACTGCACCATCGGCCAAAAAGCGGAAAATGGATGAAGATGAGCAAGATTCGATTATTTCTTAAAATTAAAAAATGTGTGTTTTTTTCATTATGTTTTTAGATGTATCTAAATAAAAATAATAACAAAAAATTTATCTTTTTTTTATGTCATCTTACCATATTTTATGCTACAGAACGAATTATTTTTTTTAACATGTATTGTTATGGGAAAACGCGTTTCACATAACGAACTTTTCGCATAACGAACTTGCTCCTGGAACGAATTAAGTTCGTTGTGTGAGGCACCACTGTACTTATTTAGCAAACCGCTCTTCAGACGCATATTATCTTGATCATGATTCTAAGTTGCGGACCTGTACTTTACAGCGTGTTCGTAACTCGTAACACTGCCTACAACGGCTAGCTGGAACTTTAACTTCTAACGGAACATTACAGAGCCAAGTACCCCTTGAAATACAAATGAAAAAGATAGAATCGCTTGCAAACCACTCGCAAACGCCAGCTTACAAAATAACTCGCACTGGTCCGCGCGATAACTGTTCTTTTAAATTTGTATGATACGTTTTGTTTTTTATATCATATATCCAATGAACAGGTTTGGATCATTTTGATTTGATACACCCATATCTGTTTCTTTTGGCTTTGTTGCGCGAGTAGATTTTTAATTTGAATAAAAATCAGCGATCAATATATCGCAACAGAGACGAAGAAATATGAGGAACGGTAATGCGAAAGTCAAAGCATTAAAAAAATCACCAGAATTTCTAAAATATGATATTGAAGAAAAATTCAGTGAACGTAGTTTTTGTAAGGAGAAACCAAAAATATTGTAAAAAGTCATTGCGACTTGGTTGACGGATATCGAGATCAAGGAATCTAAAAATTTGCTGAAATTATTAAACCAAATACTATAAAATTCCATTAAATCATGTATAACTTTAATTTTTTGTCATGTGTTTTTTTGTGTTTTTACTTTTAATTTTATTAATATTTTTTTCAAAACATATTCGTTCAGTGACAGTTAAGTTTTTTCTTTAAAATAGTTCTTAATTTAAATACATATTGATTTTTGTGAGCGCCACACCAGAGTAATGTTGTTTGGTGGGTACTAATAGCAAAGTATATAAAGATAGCACAAGGGATATAATCTCTCTATTTTGTTTTTTCTCGTAGTCTTCAGTCGTCACGGAGCGCACTGAGCTTTAAAATAAATATTTTATACAGTCCACTCTTATAAAGATATTTTATTAAGTAGAGATCGACATCCATATTTATTGAATTAGCTGCAGTACCAGCACACATTTTTCCAGTGGCTAAAAGGCAAAGGCAGAATAATAATGTGGCGCATTATTACTCTGAGATTACACTATATTATTTATGTTTAAGTAACATGTATTCTTGGCACATATATGTACTTTATATTTGTATAATAACGATTATTAATTTCTTACATTTGATTAGCTAGGCAATTATAATTAAGTAGTTTTATTTTTTTTGTTATTTTTATATTAGTATAGAACTACTTATGCTTTAAAAGGTAAAAATCTCCACCTAAGAACAGGCTGATCCATGTTAGATGGAGACTATTCTAAACAGAGAACACTCCGTTTTCTATTCACTAATTTTATATAGATTCCCTGTTATTAAATATTTATACTTATTTTATGCAATAAATTTATAAAATAAATAAATAAATAGTTGATAAATTAGTAAGTTTATTTTTAAACTCTTGTTTGGCTTGTTACTGACCTAAACTGTCAAGGAAATGAAAGTGTTTGCAGGTAACGCATGTTAATTATGTTAATACCCTAAAACTAATTAATTAAACCTCATGTATGTTCTAGTTTCCCAATACTTTGTAGAAAAAAACTTACCTTGGAACCAGATTACTAACGATTTTGATTAAAGTTTAGTAGGCAATATAAGTCTTTCGCGTGATTATGTTAATTATTATAACTGTATAACCTAGCAGCGACTGAAGCATATATAGATAAAAATATGTATTAATAAAACCAAAAGATAACATTATTATAGCATTGTTCTTGATTCATTGGTTTATTGACATAATAATTGTCATAATCTACAACACTTTTGTGAAAATAGATTTTTTCTGGATTTTGTGTAATCTGCCTAACATTAAGGAAACGTTTTCATATGAAGTGCAAAATAATGATCAAATATAATTACCTTATACTGTATTTACTATACAAGTTTAATTTTCCATATGCATTATTATATCCCATTTAAAAAATCGACGCTATGTTTTTGTAATGGAAATTAAAATTACGTAACGCGCGTCGTCGCTTTGTTTAGTTAGACAAAATGATAACGTCCTCGATCAAAATCACAATGTCTGTTGTGCAATTATAAATATTCTATTCTTTATGGTCTATGGACAGTTATGGCGTCGTTTTACTTGACGTTTCGAGGTTATGTTTGTTAAGACCGTCATTTTGACGTCTTCACTTTCACCGCCATTTGTATAATGTACCAAACTCATTTTATTACAAAACCAAAACTCGCCAACAAACCCCTGTAGACGAGAAAGTGGATTTCGTGACCAATAAAATATAATATTAAATGTATTATTTTATTGTTTTGTCAAGTGAAATATCAAAATTGACTGATTAATCGTATACTGCTGTTGGTATTATTCAGTAAGATGAAATATCCTAACCCATTTTGGGCCAAAAACATTTCATTTCATTTACAACTTTTAAAATGTAATTAAAAGAAGTGATATTTCTCCATTATTTATCTTATTATGGTGCAACTATCCTCTTTTTAACAATGAATATTATAATTATCGTCGAATACGCTGTAAAAGCACTTTTTTCCTTTTTTGTTTTTAGTTAGATTAGTGAAGTGAACATTCGACTCAAGTATCCATATCCAAAATCGTCGGTTTTCCCTGCGCGCGCAGCTATTCATGAAGCTATCGCTTTTCTCTATGGAGCGTGCTGCACGAATCACGAAAAGGCGGTAAAAACACTCGCGGCAACCATCTTGTGAAACGAACTGTCATTGTCGGACGGAAATATGCAGTAGATATTATTCGAAATGTCACTCCGATCCGTAGGCGATAGGGCTCTTTTGCGAAATTAATAAAACGCTAAGCCTAAAGCGTAAGATCCAAAGATACTTTCAATACGAAAAAAGTATCTTTTCACACTTTTACGTCCGACTTTCTTTTCAATCTACGTTTATTCCACGCCAGGATTTTTCAATTTGTTCTCAACTGGCAACTGTCGTTTTTATGTTGCGTGCTATTTTTATAGAGTCAAATGAAATAGGGTTATTAAAATGGCGTGATAAAATTATTACAATAATAAAATATAATGTACTATTTTTTCGTATAAATTATGTTTTAAAATCTGATAACTGAGCAACTATGTGTTTAATTGTGAAATAAATAAAGTTTATTACTGGTGGTTATAAATGTATTATAATTAATTGCTTTTTACATCGATTGGTGTTACGCAATGATTATTTGAATACAAAAATATGTGAAATGATGTAAATAAAAACGATTTTCGCCATCTTAAATTGTACAATAAATTGCCAAATTAACTGTTCGTTCTTTCCTAATTAAGCACTTTTGTTAATTTGTTAGTATTTTCCAAAAAAACTAAGGACAATAAAACCCATGCGTTTAATTTCATTTCATTTAGAAAAAAAAGCTTAAACATATCCCCATGATTGCACATTGTCAAAGAAAAGTGTTCGATGGTCAGAAAAAAAATCAAACCAATATAAGGAGAGTTATAACTTCAAAGCAACAGTATTTACATATGTAATTTTAAAACTATAAATATGTCAATTTTAAAAAAAAATTTTTTTAGAAAAATAAATATTTGCGTTCTTATGATTTACCCAATTATTTAATTTTGAGGGCCATTTTCAACGAGTTGTAAATAACTCACTATTAGAAAATGAAATCAAGTTGGGGTAGAGTGGGATTTGATTCACAGACCTTTGGTCCGTGAGTCCAAAAACACTAGCCACAGGACCACAACCCGATATAATTTTGATGAATACAAATAAATTGTAATTAATTTCAAAGGGGCCAAAGGTCCAAGGTTCAAATCCCACTCTACCACAACTCGATTTCCATTTTTCCAACACAAGTTATTCACGACTTTCAGGAAATTGATTTATTTTACTTATTTATACTTTTACATTGTTTGTATTTTTTTTAACAGAATAATGTTCCCTCACTGGGGTGGGGTGTCCCGTGCCGAGGGAAACATTTTACAAAAATGTGAAACATGCCTAAGATAATAATATTTAACAAAGTTTAAAAAATTAACAAAATAAGAACAATAAAAAAAACTTAATTAAACCAATTAACCTAATTATAATTAACATAATAAACAAAATAAAAAACAAAAATATTCGTAAAAAACATAACCAATTTATATAGACTAATTAATAAAATTCATAAACAGTGCATACGTTTTACATATTTGGCTCGATCCACTTATCGATCCGTGCGCAACTCAAGTATTTCTCTTTAACTTAAAAATACGTATAATATGTACTAGTATACATATATTTAATTATAATGAATAACCACAAAGGTTGTGTTTTAAATATAAATTTTATATTTTTTTACAATTGGCGGAAATAATACGGGAGATAAAATTTTTATTAATTTACAAAAAAAAACATCAATTTACGGTGATTTCTACGCAGTATACAAGTCGTTCAAATATTATTTTATGATCTCTTTTGAACATTTTAAAATAAATAAAAATGGTTTACAACACTATTTTGACTGGCATGTTTCAATGAATAGACACGTAACTCCCCGATTTAGTTAATATTGCGTCGTCTTCACTGTGGTATGTTCAAATCGGCCATTTTGCAGGAGAGCAAAAACATTTTTTTTAAAATTTCATTAATACTTTTAACTTAATGTGTGTGGATATTATAAAGTCTAGTATTTTTGTGGTATTTACTCATTTGACTGGTAAAATATTTATATGTAGCATCATAATTACTGGAGTGTTCTTCTCGATATTTTTCTTAATTGAAGTGAAAGAATACTAAAGTGCGTAGTATATCGCCTAAAAAAAATCAGATACGTGAGTGTTTACTAAAGAAAGAGAAAAAAAAAATGCGGTTAAACTGCATTCGTAACTTAAAACAGACCAATTTAGATTTATTTATTTGACACTTTATATACATATACAATAAATATACATATAAGGGCGGGCATATTGCCTTAAGGCAATTTCTTCCTACCTACCCAAACCGTTCAGTTTGAGAAAATTATAAATACATAGACATATTGAATCTTACAATTGTATACAAAAATTAAAAACAAAGATTAATTAAAGAATTAAAAATTAACACTATACAATGAAGAGAGGAGTGGGGATGGGAAGGAAAGAAGAAGGATAAAGGAACAAAAGAAATCTTTGGATAGTGACATTTTAATCTTGACTGAAATGTAAATAAAGAAGGTGCGTCTCTAACATTAGTGGGTAGATTATCCCACAATCGAGAGGCTACTACTGTGAAAGAGGAGGCAAGAAAATTAGAGCGACGACAGGGTATTAAAAGATTTACGACAGTGTACTTCTGAGATGCAATATGTACATTTATATTTATGTCTAACTCGTTGCCATAGCTACGACATTTGTTGTCAGTGTTACTCTTTAAGTCCTCTGGCTACAATATGCGTGCATGGGGGTATTGGGTCAAATAAAATCCAGTTTTAAATGTCACCTTTAAGGAATATTTTTTCGTTTCATAATATGATTCCTTCATCACAAAATGTTCTGAATCATGAAAAGACTTGTGGCAGAGTTTTGTGTACAATTTTTATTGTGTGGTTAAGTAAAATAATGCATTAAAAATATTTTTCACAAAAACAATAATTTTAAATACTACTAGGTCTAATTGGGCCCATTTTCGGCAGGCATAGGTTAAAATTGTAAAAAATGTACCAAAAATATTTCGTTTTTCAATAAATTGGATTCACGGTTGCAGTGTAATTAAAGCCTTTTCTATTACACACAATATCATTTTTTCACCTAGCATTACGTCTGATCACAACGAAAAATTGTTGGAAAATAAAAGCAAGGAAGGAAATTGAAATGCCATCTACTACGCGCGTATAGCGTGTCTATTTCATTATACCTCATGTATATTAATTTGTCCATATAATTATCTATTTTATATCCAGCTGCGTTGCATTCAATAATGTTTTTTTTTTATTCGGGTCAGGTATTAAAAAAATAACAACATTACGCAAGCTGAACCAGTTGGTAATGAAATATCAGCCTTAAAATTAATTACATAGGCATGTAGGTGCATAAAGAAATCTTTAATCGGTTCCTCATCGTATTTCTGTCATTGTGTAAGTAGACATTTACTTTATTAGACACTTATTAACGATATTGTTTTATTATTTAAAAATACATTTTTTACACCACTAAATAGGGAATATCCCCTTTTTTTAAAAAAACATTTTTAAAGAATTTTTGATGTAATAAGAATGGTAATAGAACTCTCAAATATTTAGTACCTAGAATTTTTAGTTTATTACCAAAAGAACTTAAATTTAACTCACATTGTAACAAGAGCAAAATAAGAGAGTGGCTACTCGATCAAGAGTTTATATATAATTGCTTAGGTGTAAATATTTTTATTTTTCATATATTTTCTTGTATTTGAAAAATAAATTTATATATTATTATTTGTATAAATATGTTTATTCGGATCTTTCCGGCTGTTAATTTTTATCTGTTATTCATTGTTTTTATAAATGTAAATAATATTATTAAGTTAGTATAAATATAATCTTCACAAACAAGCTACAGAAAGTGGCTTGGTGGGACTTTAGTTTTAGTAAAAATATAACAAGTGATATATATATTTTTTTAAATTGTAAAAATGTATAATTATACTATTAAAATAAAATAAATAAATAATAAGAGTCTACGAAATACTGCCGAGCAAAACTTTTTTTTTGCTATTGGTTGGTAGCATAAAAAATATTTTTAAATTTATAATTTCGAAATCCCGCAAAAATTGGCATTGCATTGGCCACGCCCCTAATACGTCACTATCCATGTTAATTTTGAACTTTGTTCCTAATCTTCCAATTTTTTATAGAACATCGTCACCAATCTTGGCGTCACAATTATCAATGCCAAAGATGTCGCGTTTTTCAAGTAACGTATTTTTTTATAATTTGTTTTTTTTTAATTATGTTTGAAAACATTTCTCCACAATATCCATATTGATTTTGAAAATATAATTTATTGTTTTGAATCCATTTCATATATTTTTATCGGTATTCGTAGGATGTGATATTTCCTTATTATAGAATCGTGTCGCCTGTTTTCAGGCCAAAAAAAAAATTGATAACTTATTTAACTTATAAATCAATATTAAAACCTCTCAAATCTGCTCAAAAATAAATCATTAACATAATTTTTAAAAAGCCCTTCAGGTACCCCAGCGTCAAGTTATTTGAGGAATTTGAGATCTTAGATATAAGGCAATTATATATTTTTAGAATAATAATGTTTGTGAAAGCGAATTATTTTACCAAATCCCAAAAGGAACACTCACACACTACCAGAAGTCAAACTAGAGGATGGGTCATGGGTCTACCACAAATTCTGAATTCGGGCAAAGAAATTTCAGGTTTCTTTGCCCCAAAATATTCAATTTGTTACCCAAACATTGCAAAACCATGACCCGGATTTAATTTAGTAAATTTGTAAAAAATGGTTCTTGGGTTTAGGTAGAGAAAAATCAGAAAATTTACTCAAAAACATTCTTAAATAATAAATAACATAAATTAACATTGTATAACTGTATAATAAATAACCTACTGGGTAGTAATGCTATTGTTTATTTTGCATTAAAATGTCTGCCTTAAAACAGGTTGTACCTAGTTAGGCAGACTAGACATGATCCAGAGAAATCTATTACCAAAGTGTGTAGGTAGTAGATAAATATATTGTTATTTTTGTTAATAAACCATGATTATTTATTGAAAACGAAAATTTAAGTCGCAATCAAAATGTTTGCAAACAAGAACCGGATGTCACCCCCTAGGAAGTTATTAAGATTTGTACAGTACATGCATTAAGAGGCCAACCTACTTGTCCGGATTGCCTAGTACCTATGCTCGCGTTTCTTACGATATGATTCGGAATTTTAAATAAAAACATCTTAGTCCACTTGAGAAATCTATTCTAACATAATTGTACAAAAAATTGTTTCAAAATAAACATTGCGAGCATTGGGCCTTGCGAAATCACCTGTGGCACACTTTAATGTGTATGAAAAGAAAATTGTATTGTTAACCCGTTTACAACAATAATGCATTCTGTAGCGACAATAAAAAATCACAATTTAATCATCATCATTCCCTTTCCGTACCTAATGGCGCATAGGGCACTGCATTGGTACACCAAACGCAGCGTATATTGATCTTTTTTTTACATGAAGGTGAGGTGATCAGTCTCACGCTTCAGGTACTAGTCCAGGGACTATGAAATATTCTAGTGTAAAAACACCTTTTTAAATAATATTTCATATCAACCATGTCGGGAATCGAGCCAGGGACCTCTTGCATGGTAGGCAAATGCACTGACCATTATTACACCACGAGGCCGTCACAATTTAATAGAAATAATATTTTTTATTTTATTTATAAATCATGTAACACAAAGTATTTTACAAGTATAATACGTTGATTTACATTCCCAGGAGTTGCAACAACTCAATTCGGGACTAAAATAATATTAACCTTTAAAAATTAACACATATTGAGAACAACAAAGAAACAAAGCAAGTTTAGCACCTTTATAACTAAATATAGCACAGAAACCTTTTCTTACAGAAGAAGAATAAATTAAAAAAAAAAACCCTTTAAGAATGAAAAAGTAGTGAATCTACTAAGGGAGATAAGGTCATTAACATCACATGCCACGCAGATAATGCAGCCATAGTGGTGATGAGAACATATCCATCTCAGTTAGTGAACATCTGTTTGCCTAAGAAATGTCGTATGGTACAATTAACACATAATTATTGAAAACATAATTTGGATATCCAAAACGTGTGTCAGACCGATCATGGTGTATACAATAGAGGTGAGAATAGATAGAGAGAAAAGAAAAAATACGAAAAACCAAGAAGAAAAACTAAATAGAAAAACTTAATAGAAAAACCAAATAACTGCTCAGAACGTCGGGGATTGAAGTACTAAAGGCAATCGCAGGGAAACCCCAAAGAGGCAGAATCCGGAGTCAAGAATTTATGAATAATGAACTTATGCCTGGATCAGGATTGGAAATCCAACATCCTCATCATTATTATTGCCCTTTTCTAGTCTAACCTAATCCAACCTGAGCAATCTCAGAACTTTTTTTTAACACTTCTGTGGCTATTATGTGACATGAGCCTACATAGAATAAAACTTGACATATATCTCTTATTTTTATAAATAATAAAGCCTTATTTTAATAAAATAGGCCTGATATCATAATGGTAATAAATTATTTTTAATAGATTGTGAAGGGATTTTTTAGCACATTTTTTACACACAGTATTTTAAGAGCAGTTGAACGTATTTATGAAGAAAGCAGCCAGTCCACAATTTTGAAAAAATGCGATATTGGTGTTATCGGGTGGAGTAAGGTTAATTCTATGTTTAGCTAAAAACAGCCAGACCGCTTTCATACAAAAAACTGTAATAATCACCTTATGAAAAAAGTGTCGATCACTAAAACGGCAATTCTGAATTTGACGGTACATTAAAAATCGTGTATAATAATGCTTGCCATTGCTTGCTCCCAGCAGAGGTGCGAGGCTGTGAAAGTGAAGTGATGTTTCGGAAAAAACTTAAAACCCACTTGTTCTCTAAATCATTTGAATAAATCCGTAGCACGTGACAACAAAATAAATTATTTTAATTAAATTACAAATTTAAAAGCTTCAATTAAATTAACTTAACAATAGAATCACCATGTAAAACGCCCTTGAGGTATTTTATTACGAAAATGGCGCTGTATAAGTTATCCATAATAAATAAATTGCTGTGGAAAAACATCGACAATGTTCTTTAAAGAGATTTTGTCCAATGTTCTGAAGATCCTAAGCTGAGGTGAAAAGAATCCGATGTTGCGTTGGATCTTGGTTCTAACATTTCCTACAGCAAAGACTAAGTAGGTTGTGGGAAAAATTTTACAAAAATCGAATATATAATTAAAATAAGAAGTATAGAAAAGTGTGAAACGGGTTTTGATGGGTTAGCTAACTCGAACGTGCTCGGAAGACCGAGTTGTGTTGTGTTCATTGCGGAAGAGGAATAGAAAATAATCACGTTTTTGTGATTTGTGTAATTCGGGCGAATTGTCAAACCGTACAACAGATAACCTACTTAAATATTTTGATAACAAAGACAAAGCACGAATTATTTTAATACTTACAACTCACAATATGCATTGTTGGTATTTTTGATCCAATTGTACTAATAATTTTATTTTTTAACAAGCAAAACAAATTTTTAACGCTCTCCCAGAAAATTTATCATGATTAAAATAAATATGAAAAAGCGTATGAATTCAAAATTAAATTATTCTTCCCTTTAAATAATCTAAGAGTACAAACGTTACACGTCTATGGGCGGGGGCGGGGGGAACAGTCACATAAGTCAATGATTTTTTTTCTCATCTTGTAGTATGCAATTATATCCACACGTGTTCCAAACACGTAAGTCAAATAACTTTATTAATGATAATATTATCGATGTACTTTATTTAAAAGGGTGTTTTCCACTGGAATATTTCATAGTCCCTAGACTGGTACCTGAAACGTAAGACTGATCACCTTACCTTCATGTAAAAAAAAATTGATCAAGATGCGTTGCGATTGGTATACTAATTCAGTGCCCTATGCACCATTAGATCCGGAAAGGGAATGATGATGATGAACATAAGGAATACATAAAAAAATAAAATAAAAAACAAACGAATGGATATGTTTTTTTTACTGACATCGACCCTCTTCTAAAAGCTGGTAAGAAAAAAAATAAGTCGACATCGTCCCTTATACAGGATGTTCTTTAAACCCTGTCACATCCGAAACCACAATGATCAGTATGGGCAAGAAGACATATTAGCATATTAAAAAAAATATTTAGAACAAAGAATTTTTTTTAAATGAAATATTTGAAACAAAAATGTTTTTTTTATTTTTTTTATTAAATTGAAAACATATTATACATAATTATATACAATATTCCCAAGGAGTTTTTAAAAAAAAACTCTTTTAGGGACATACAGATAACAAATTTATTTAAAGACGTTTTAATATTTTAAACTATAATATTATTTACAAAAGCAGAAAAATTAAAATTATGATATACTACAAATTAAAAGGGGTATGAAAAATACTTAAAAATAACAAAATAAACAATACTAGACATGGAAATAAATTCAAAATGATGTTTACATTATGCAATCTGGGAAAGAAAATTTAAAAATATAAAAAGTTTAAAAAATTACATGTATGTATATATACAAACTGAAGTAGTACAAAATATTTAAATTTTTTTTAATTAACAAAATATGCGCACACCCAATACCAATTTTATCAAAAACGTATTAAAATTACTTATACAAGCTAAAAAAAAGTATAAAAAAACACAAATAACATTTCAATAGTATTAAAAATTACATATACAAGCAAAAACGGTTTGCTTACCTCTGCAGGGGAGAAGTGAGGGGAGCGCTACGCAGTATCACACTTCCCCTCCCCCTCCTCGTTTCTACCCTGCAGAAGTAAGCAACCATTTGCTTTTTCGATATTTTATTTTTTTAAATTTTATTCGTTAAAAATATTTTAAGGTTCCAATATGTCATCTTACTCGTACTGATCATCGTGGTTTCGGATGTGACCGGGTTTAATGAACACCCTGTAGACCCGATCCACAGAAATATTCATGATTTTTACCTGACTGTATTTTTGCTGTGTCTAAAAACCTTTTTTTCTTTTGTTTCAGGTAAGAGAAGACTTTGTTTTTCACGCGTTAGCCGAGAAAAATAAGGTAATTTTTTATCAATTGAATTATTGCATCTAACTACGTTTCCTTGTTTTCGGGACGTCGTTACTTTTTCCACCTTCTGTATTTTTAGTTCTCTTATGACTGAAATCCCCCCCTCCTCTCTCGCCCCCCACCGCTCGGCCTTCCGTCGTTTGTTTTCGTTTTTCAACCTTGCACATGTGTGTATATTATGTAAAATAGTACTCAACACTATCGTAGCCATACGCAACATTATAAAAACAAAACCGGTCACACTGTTTTTTCGACCTATTTTTTTGAGCTTAAAAAAATACAAAATTAATTCGTTTTCAACCAGAGTTGATTTAACTCATCTGGGCCTGAAGGGGGTATCTAGTATCTAGGGTCCCCCATGTACATTATACTGATTACATTTTTTGCATACTCCTACCTCATGATGTTAAGAATGTATAAAAAAAAATTAAATATTTTTCTGCTGAATTTTGTCAATAATATATTCACATTTATCTTTGTTTTTTCCCGTTCAAACAGCAAAAATTACAATTCATCTCTCTGCTGTTTAATAATCAATGATACGTTGGTCATTTTGCACGTGTGCTTCTTGCTATTTGATCGATTTTTCCAGCAATAACCACAAAAATCCGGATTACGGGGGTTAAATTTTACATGCATTCCCCCTCCCAACGTGAATTTAGATCAGTGTTACTCAACGTGTAGAAGCTAGAGTAGCGCTTTGTCGTAAAGCATCGTTTTGAATAATGAAAAAAATATTCAAATTTCGCAGAAAACTCGAAATATTATGAATTAGTAATATTAACACTATCATGTTAATTGTAATGAATTTTAGCTGAGGCATTCCTGGTACCCCCCTCAGGAACTAACGAATATTTTTCGTGCTAGGGCTGTGAAAGGTTAAAACAAACCGAAGTTTGAAAATTATTTCCAACGTAAGCACTGGCCATATTTACTCCCGGCATTAGAATTGATTTAAGAAATCTTTTCTGGCAACACTGTTTTTTTTGTTCAGTTGGGTTTACTGAGAGCAAACTTTATTCCAGCGGCCTCCGTGGTGCAGTAGTCAAGATGCTTGACTCTCCTACAGAAGGTTCCGGGTTCGATTCCCGGTGAGAACACAAAAATTAATTGTGATTTTTCTCAAGCCTGGGTATGCTATGATGAAATTCACTGCTGTAATTGGACCTCTGGCCTGTTGTGGTGCAAATATAAATAAAAGCGAAATCAAACAAACTTCTAATATTATAGTTTTTTGATCAGTCTATTTTTGGTTGGCTGGAAGGCATTGTTTTTAGCAATAAGAACACCAAAGTGCATGTATTTTTGTAATTTATTAAATAAATTTTAAAAAGTGGAAGTATGTACATTTTTATGTTATTTTACCGTAATTGTAAGTATAAATGTAAATATTTTTAAATTTTACAATATGCCCATTTACGAAAATAATACAGTGTAAGTACAAACATAGCTATGATTTTATAAATAAACAACAACAAAATTATATATTTTTTGAAAGATTTAACCAAAAAATCATACTGCAATGCAAAATCAAAAGTAAAACTTTGCTTAATAAAAAAAGAGAAAAATAGAGATATGATGTAACATTAATAGTAGGGTATTAAAATATGCATTAAAATAAATAATGATTAAAAACAGCGGGTATATAAAGTAAATAAGAAAAATTAAATGCAAATTGTAAATATTAAAAAAAAAATCGTTTAAATACAAAAATATTTATCCCATCTAATATCTAATACCAGGATAAATCTGTAAATAAGAACGTTTGATCAATCACATTATGATAAAAGGTGTTGATAAAAACACCTTTTATCATATATTATAACCATTTGCTGACTTTTTTCTGTCGACCGGTTTCGAGACGCACCCCTCTCTTCGTCAGGACACTAATTACACTAACATAAAAATTCCAACATACACCCTCACCATAAAATTCACCAAAAAATGATCCAAAAAATTATATAATCGACATGCCGATAGGATACATGCTATTTTTGTGCAACTACTATAATTAAGGTGTATAGTGAGATTTTATGTTCCTGTAATTAGTGTGTAAAGTGGTTATATGTATACAAATATTTATAAGAATTAAATATAATGTTCGACCGCAAAGTTAATGCCCAAAAAAAATCGCATTATGCTTGCTCGGAAAATTTATTAATTCTTTGTTTAAAGTGACATTTTGGTCGCGTTTATTGGATAGAAGCAAAAGGATCCATGGCCAATTCTATTTATAATTTTAAAAGAATAACTAAGAAATGTGCAGTATTTAAATGCATTGCATTGTATTAACTGCACGCTAATATTATTTATCTGCATATTTGCATCTTATATGTGAAATGTTCCATATTTAAAAAGCAATTGACAATCGAGAAACCTTCAAAGCGTATGTATGTGATATAATATATACTCGTACATGTATATTGGTAAATGTAGCAAAACAACTGTGAGAATTGTGATAGTATCCGTTTTTACTGTCTTAAAAAATGTTTTTTTTTGTTGTTATTATTACAATGTAAACATTTTTTACTTCGGTTAAACTTGAACGACTTCAGAATACATGCATAAGGTATATTTTTGGTTTTAGGAAATAAGACCACATTTCTGATTATCGTAGGCAACTGAAATGACTCAAAATTAGACAGCGGAGAAACTATCTCTCCCTCTGACTTCTGTTCAATGTACTTCATAGTCTTAATGCTCCCGTATACCTCCGCAAAAAATTTCAACGCTTATCAGTTTATGGTTTACCTCTTCGTTCTAATTATCAAAGCACACTCTTAATACTCACTGCATTAGCACACCGATCGCAGCAAATCTTGATTATTTTCGTTTCGTGAAGGTAAGACGATCAGTCTTACGGTTCAGGTGCCTGTCTAGGGATTATGAAATATTCTAATATAAAAACACCCATTGCAATTCAGCTCATGGTTTTCCTCTTCGTTTAAATTCTCAAAGCACTCTCAAACTCATATAGTGTCCATGCGGCTCAACTGTGGAATCATCTCCCATCCACCATCCAAGATGGTACTACAATATCTCTCTGTACGAAGATATTTTAAAATTTAATCCACATTTTCGTACATAAATATCGATTTTTCTTTACAGACAGTCGAAGCTAGCTCTGTAAAGTTCCGATCGTGATTGCCCCCAGTACTATTTTAACTTCCCATTTCGTCTTTAAGTTCATAAAGATAGCCTTTATTCACCGTAAGCTATTGATACTTTTCAAATAAACCAGAAATACATTTTCCATTTGAACTCCGATCCTTAATTTAGATACTCAAACTTTCTCCCAGGAAATACAATAAAAACTTTTTTCACTCCACGGTGTAGTCTGCTACATCGCTCCGAACCGTTTTAAGGTCGGTTCATACACCGACAGATCTGGAACGTGCTCGGAACATGTTTGAGTCACGATCGCCAAAACATTGTAGCTGACAAAAAAAATTTACGCGAGAACACTGCTTCTTTTCAGTTAACAATGAATATACTTTGAAACCAAGTTTTATTTCGACCATTTATTTTATTGATATTAATAAAATAAATATTCGAAACAAAACTTAGTTCTCGAAGTGTATTGCTTGATTATTGAGAAGAAGAAATATACTCCCGTAAAATATTTCTCCTGTCGCTTACGATGTTTTGGCGATCATGGCTCGATCCGTATGGGTCGCGTTCTGGACAAACTAAACAAAGTCCTTTTTTTGCTAAATTATTATAAGAAAATTTATTTATTTATTGTATTTAAACACTTTATATACATATACAGCTTACATACATATGTATATACTAGATATGCCTACCCAAAACGTTCAATTGGAAAGAATCAGTGGTATATGAACATTGACGGTTTATTAAATTTTCATAATAAAACTAAACATTAATGCATGTATTTTTTTTTTATTCAATAAAAACAGTTTAACTTTTATTTTTTTCATTTTTTGCAAATACTCGTACGTACATATTATACATTTATATATAACGTTTCTGTCCCTCTAATGGAGCAAGCTGCTAATGTTTAGAGGTTCGTTTTTAATTACGCTTTTTTTTGTGATATTTGAACACATTTACAAAAATATTTATACGAGTATCTAATGCCAAAAATCGATCAATACAGCATGGAAATTATAATGGAATGAGTTATATGGATGATTAATGAATGCTACAGTGTGTAAAGTGTACATATAAACCAGCCAATAACAGGTCATAAGTCCTGTTATCCCTAGACTTCCATACTCCCTTCTCCAAAATTGTTTTCCCTCTCAGTTGGAACAAATTTGAACTACTTTAAATAATCCTTGATATAATATTTTTTACAAGAAAATATGAGGTTATGGTCCCGTGGTTAGTGTGGCGGACGCACGGATCTGAGGTCCGAGGTTCGAACCCCACTCTACTCCAACTTGATTTCCATTTTCAAATAGTGAGTTATTTATAACTCGTAGAAAATGGCCTCGAAATAAAATATTTCGGTAAATTGTTAGAAAACAAATATTTATTTAATTTAAAAAAAACATATTACTGTTTAACAATATCAATTATCAGTAAAAGATTTTTCTATGACCGGTTGTAAATTTTAATCTTGAGTCTATTTTATATCACTTCCCGCTTAGCTTACACATGTAGATGGTAGATACACACAATATGCATACACCTACATAGTTATTTAATTATGTGTAACCTCCAAATTGTTATGTTATTAACATTATTAACATACTTTGTGTTGTGTAATATGATACGAGTAGTGTTATAAACTAAACATCCTATTTTTTACCTTCAATTGATAAAGAATAAACGGTTATTTTCTGCTTTAATAACATAGCTCCTAAAACAAGGAAAAACACAAATTAATAAAACATAGTAAAAATGCCTCTTTTCCTCTTGCGATAATAACTGGCATACTTCTAAATTCCAATGACTTATCCTGTAAACATGGGAGTAATGCAGTCTTTTGTTTTTTTTATAACTAGAGTCCCCCTCTTGGAGTACTAATTAGTAGGTACCGGTAAAGGGAGGTCCCTTTATCGGTTTAAAATGCTTAAATAATAACACTGACAACAAATGTCGTAGCTATGGCAACGAGTTAGACATAAATATAAATGTACATATTGCATCTCAGAAGTACACTGTTGCAAATCTTCACAGTAGTAGCCGCTCGACTGTGGAATAATCTATCCACTAATGTTAGAGACCCTTCTTTATTTACATTTAAATCAAGATTGAAATGTCACTATCCAAATATTTAAATTGTTCCTTTATCCTTCTTCTTTCCTTCCCATCCCCACTCCTCTCTTCATTGTATAGTGTTAATTTTTAATTCTTTAATTAATCTTTGTTTTTAATTTTTGTATACAATTGTAAGATTCAATATGTCCATGTATTTATAATTTTCTCAAACTGAACGGTTTGGGTAGGTAGTAAGAAATTGCCTTAAGGCAATATGCCCGCCCTTATTTGTATATAAATTGTATATATACAAATTGGAGCTAGGTAGAAGTAAAATGGATTGTCTCATTCGCCCATACCAATGCTGAATCAACTGCTCCTCAACTGTATGGCTTATGTTAGGTTTTTGTTGTTTTCATTGTGTGTTTTTTAATATAAATAATATAGATGTATATAAATACCTTGTTTTTAAAACTGTCTGAATATTTGTTAATTATGTTTGTTTTTTAAGTGAGTCTTCTTTGTTTATTCTCAAATGTAATAAAAAAAAAACTAATTTGTTAAGTGTCCTCGGCACGGGAAACCCCAGTGAGGTCACATTATTTTTATTATTAATTATAGTTTGTAAGCGAAAAAATATGAATAAATAAATTTAAAAAAAAAATATGTAAATAAAGTGTCAAATAAATAAAATAAATAAATACTTACTTATAATTTATTTTTTTTATGTAATGTAACCCGCAGTCAAGCTTCGGCCTTGCGGGAACAAAAATACAATTATGTGTGTTACTGATTTGTTAAAATGAATAAAACTTTTTTTTTTTTTTTTAAACCAATCACCTTCCGATTGTGATTGTGACCTTTCTCGGGTAAAGCTTCTAGTTGAATTCTCGCAATAAACTAGACAAAATTGTTTACAAAAACAGACTAACCTACATAGCGTTATCTTATAACTTTAACTGATAGACAAGATGTCGCGGTGTGTGTAGTGTGTAGTGTGTAGTGTGTAGTGTGTAGTGTGTAGTGTGAAGTGTGTAGTGTGTGGACACGGATAATTGTATCGGGGTTATTTAAACTTAAGATAAATAATTTGCCATACGTAAAACGCGCCACGGTCTTAACTTTCCTCGGCAACCGCGGAATTAACACACATCGATTTGTGTACCTAATGCTGTATCAAGTGCTACCGTGTGCTATTGTGCATTAATAATACGAATGAGGCATCTTAATGCGTGGGAGACTGAAATGTTTTGACGGAAATCGCACAATTTGTAACGAACGCGAGAGATTTCCCGAAATGCTCCTCTGATTTGTGAACATTTTACTGGAATGAGGAAGTTCGGTGGTTTTTTCATATTTTTTTATTTGTCAATTGACTAAGCAATGATTTTTTAAAGTTTTGTATTTTTTTTTATTTATTTATTTACAATTTTAAAAAACCCGTTAGGGTTACATTAGAAATTTAATATTGTCTAGTCATTTTATGTCTCGTCTAGTCTAGTTAGTTCAGTCATAATGTGCTTTTTCAGATTGATTTTAAATTTGTCTCCATTAAAAGTTTTCAAGTAGTGAGGTAGGTCGTTGTAGTGTTTAAGTCCATTATGTAGTATTTTTGACTGTCCTGTGTTTGTCTTTGCTTTTTCAATATGATAGTGTTTTTGTTGTCTGGTGTTATATTTATGTATGTCAGCATTTTTGACTAATATTATGTCGTCGTCTTGTATGTTTCCCAGTGTTATTTTGTGCACAATTTTTAAGGTCTCAATTTTAGTCAAGTAGTTTATGTCAAACTGGTGTGTTTTTTTGTACAGTTCAGTCGTAGAGGTCAGGTAGGGTAGGTTGTATGTTAGTTTAAGAATTTTATTTTGTTGTCTTTGTATTCTTGTTATGTCTGTCTTGTTGCCAGTTCGAACGTAGTTATGAACATAGTTATGCAGAGAATTGTGGAGGAGACGGTTTAATCATGAATTAGAGGCACTGTATGGCGAACCCAACATTGCACAATTCATCAAAATAAGAAGATTACAATGGTTGGGCCATTTGCACGGAATGAATGATAACCGCACCCCAAAAAGATTATTTATACCACTCCGGAAGGCAGACGAAGCAGAGGCAGGACAAAATTAAGATGGCTTGATGATGTGGAAAGTGACATAAGAGCGATTGGCCTGACGAACTGGAGAAGAGCCGCGGGGTGCAGGGAGGAATGGAGACAAATTCTGGAGGAGGCCCGAGCCCGCAACGGGCTGTAGCGCCACTGATGATGATGATATGCGGAGAGTGGCCAGCCATAGAAAAGTAAAACTGAGATAATAGCACCTTTTTGAAAAGAGTGAATAGTAAAATCTACACAACAGTTGGAATGTTTTTGACTTTGAAAAATGATAAACATCGAATGCATTATTTTTTTACATTATAAAACAAGAATATAATTATGCTTTTTACCAGTTTTAATGATTTTTAAGTATCGTAAGATTTTTCTAGTCCTGTGGGTGTTTTCTGCAAATAGAGAAATGCCGTTTTTGTGATCGACACATTTTCAGTAGGTGATTAGTACATTTTTACGTATAAAAGCGGACTGGTAGTTTTGGGCAGAATATAGAATTAACCTAACTGCATCCGATAACACCAATATCTAATTTTTTCAAAATTGTGGACTGGCTACTTTCTGCACAACTACATTAATTTCTGAAGTAACTCCGCGTGTGTCGTCGGAGATTTTCTTCCGCTTATTCTCTGTCAGTTCTGCCGATTGGTCCGTTTACTGTAGGCATCCGGGTATCCTTCACAGCTCTCTTATCATTGGTTGATTCATATGAGCCAGTGACGTCGTTCAAAGTAGTTCGTTTTATTAATATATATATATATAAAAATTCGTACATTTTCCAGAAACTTTGTCGCACAATTTAATGCCCTTATTTTTACCGCACGCAAGAAAACATTTTTTGAATCAAATTTCCCGTAGGGTTTAAGTTCTTCGTAGGCTTATGCTTTCAAAATATAATTTCCCGGTACATTTTTTGTAGATAATATTTTCACACATGTCACAATCATTAGTCATCGTCTTCATTCCACGTTCGCTCCCTGGTTGGAGTATATGCTGTCCACGAAGATCCTCCAGGCATCTCTGTCGGCAGCCAGCTCCTCTGCATCCTAAGTCAGGTTCGCGTCTCGTAGTTCCGACACGAATTGCCGACGAACAGTCAGCAGCGAACGCCCAGGACGTCGAGAACTTGATGCTTTTTCTTTAAGCAAACGCGGAGAAGTTCTTTAACATGGCCACAGCCGATTATCCCACCAGATCCTCACACTAAAGTCAGATTAATTAGAAGGAACATACCTTTTGCAGCTAATATAAGCCATGTCAAGGCAAAAAATAAACAACTTCCATAAAAAATATTTTTAAAAACCTGATGCCTTGAAAAGCCGATGGTGCCGATATTAACTGACAAATCTTCCTTGAGTATAATTAATAGATTATTCACATCGACATTTCTATATATCACAAGATTTTAACTAGACCTTCATTTTCCTATAACAAGATAGCAACAAGCCGAATGATACCTATTTCAGGTGCATTTTGATGAGATTTCAAATCTTTATTTTTTTGAAACGCCTACATTACCAATAGTTTTTATTGTTTTCCAATTAATTCCAATCAGGCTATTTTAGATTTTTTAACTTCAACGTAAACCTTATTAAAGTTCCGCAGTGCATCTGGGTACCAACCAGGAACAAACTAATTTCATCATAATGCAGCATTGGTGCATCAATTTGTCGATTTCAATGTTTTTGATGGCTCATTATTTTATTTGTTTTTTTAATTTCTCGCTTAGTAAGCAAAAATTTGCTTTTCTCATTAAAGTGCAGTCGACTACCGGACTGCATGTTAATTGTTTGTTTACAATGAGGAAGTTTGCAACGAAACATTTTGTGAGTACCTCATTATCTGAAGGTCATCTTGTGCGTGTTGTGTGTTAACAGTTATCACTCGAGGTCACCATTCGCATTTACTATCAAATGCTTCCTATACTTTTTGTTTGTCACTAGTAATGGTCAAAGTACATATTTATATTATTACGTAGGTATTACGAGGAATCGAGACATTCCACTTATTCCTTTCTCTGCTTCAGCATAATGTTTACGTTGGCGTTTTTCAGACAGTAATATTTTCGCATGTTTTCTGTGTTGCCTACCTAAAAAGAGAAATGCGAAAGTGTCTTATGAAATATTTGCACCATTTACTATTAAAGGAACGTTTGATTGTTTGTTTTGGCACAAAAACCCGTTTTTGTCAAACGAATCTTTGGTGTCACTTTCGTCACGTCTATAGAGTAATAAAATAAAGCAATGGAAACACCAAATCGGATTTGATTTTTCCATTAAGGCGCCTTGACTTTTGTGTGCCGAGTTTGTTTACAACGGAATTCGCAATCTATTTGACTCAATTAGCGTCGTTCGCAATAGTGAAAGTGTGCTAATTTATAAACTTACTCGCTGCCCATTCTCAGTTAGCCCATATAAACGTCAAGTCAGTTTTATCACTTGTTGCGCAGCACTGCTGAAGCGACCTTAATTTTAATTTACGATTTGATATCAAGTACACGGAGAACTGCTTTGTTATCCAATTTCTTGTTTTATGATTTTGACACAGTTACCTTTGATTCTGCATTTATTAAAACGCAATTTTTTTCTTTCGCTTTCAGATTTTTTTATTTGTACAGAATAAAACCAGACACAGCTTTTTTATTACCACCCTTTAAATAAATTCGCCCATCGATTGCCGGACAAGCACTGTCTGACAAGTCTGACACAATAATTTCTTTATCTGTACGTCGTACGTTATAGTGTTAAGAACGAGTAAAAGAGCTCCGGCTCACAGCTCCGCGAAGTCTGACACCCGACAGATAAGTGGTTTCTTTTGATTGATAGCTTTTATCTCTTCCCTGGTCTTATTGACCCGTGGACATGGACGCGTTATATGCCGCTATTTTGGCAGTGCGCGAGTCCTACTGGCCTATAGTAGGCGATAGCCGCCAAATGGTCGAGCATCGCTAGTAGTATGCCGGCTGACCTGTGACGCAATCCCGAAAATAAAAATATCGCGCGCTACTAACAACCGCACGGCACCCGGCATTTCGTGCTCGCTCCCGCGTCACCGTGTCGGCGTGAACTCGTCATATCATGATTATAACATTGTATGCGGTAATACATTATACATGCTCCGGACCCGGCGGCCTAAGCATTTGCATGATCATATTGATGCAAAGTCGTTGACGCGGAGCCGGTCGAGTTTATTTTGGGATGTATTAATAATTTTACACTGAGATTAGTCACCGCACGCATCTTTACCTCGCACTTATGATAGTGGAACAAGCTAAAACTAATCATACCTTGCTTTAAGATAAGAATTTAGATATTCGAGACCCGCCGTCTGCCAAGAATCTCCGCGACACTCGTCGAATTTTATTTGAAATGAATAGCAGGTGGTGAGTGTCTTTACCACTTGAAATGATCTATTAGTGTATATTATAAAGTTTACCTGACGCCATCTGCACTCGGTATGTTTGGTTGAGTTGATGCTAGCGCACTAATTCCGAAGACGATTCAAGTTGTCAGTCGTTTAAATTTATTGAGGCCAATTTTATTGAGTGAATCAGTTTTTATTTTATAAAAGGTGCACTATTTTGCAACGTTATTTTCCTGTGCGTAATCCTCGCTCGACACACTTCCGATTGGTAACAGGTAAACGGAGTTGAATATTATAACATAATGTTACGTGGTGTGGTGTGTACTCCAGTTCTGTTACTGTGCAATATTCCGAGGTGAGAAATGTGTACAAGCTGCTTGGGAATTGTTAAATTTAAACGAGCAAAATGGTGTGGGAAGGTTACAACATTGGCACCCTGACAACTCCTCAAATGTATGCGACTAAACGATGCGACGATAACAACCGTCCATTACCCATCCGAACCGATATACGAAAATAGACAATAGCGCAGCACGGAATATGGAGAAATTTCCTTCAATTGACGAACAAAATACCACTAGATCATATTTTCAAGCCGATCACGAGACTACTTCTTTTAAAATGTCATTTATGAAAGTGTTAGATTTATTCATCACTTGCCGACCATTTTTTGTACAATAAAACAATCCTTTGCCGTTGACCGTCCAGTTCCGTTGGTTGCGAATACGGTATTCAATTTTCCACAATTTTCTCATCCTTATGACGTGAGTATAGTGCATGAACTAGCACAGTAATTATTCGACCTGGTTTATATGTTTTATTTGCCCTACACTCAAATTAACGCCGGCGATGACATCTGTATCAATAAAATCGTGTGTACAAGTATAAAAACACTCACTGCTTGTTTACACTGCCGTCCATTTACAAAAGATTAATTTCTCGAAAGCAAACAACGAATTGAATGAACTTAAACTATGCTGGAGATTTGACATTGGATATTTCAATAGCCTTAAAACGTGTTTACGTCACCAACCACCGCTCCAAGGACGCAGGTGATATATTTGCATTCCTGGTTGTATATTGTAGATGGTTGGTATGGTTAACGTCTTCTACTAACTTACCGTTACCGTTAGTGCATAAATCAATTAAAAATTTCAAGATACACTGTCAACATATTCATGACAGCATGGTGACGTAAGCGTAAAAATGAATTATTATGTCACAGTCTTTTCGTTTTTGTTTAAACAGACAAAGATTGTTTGCTGGAAACCATTAAATATTGCGAAAGAATTTAATGTCTGTGTTTTTTGAGACGTCGCACATAAACTGGCATTTTCCTACGCTTTGTTTGAAAGTTTGAAAAAGAGGAGTAGATCAATAGAATCAATGTTGATTTTTTTATGTCTTTGCATTACTTACATCAATTTACAGCTTACACTTGATGTGTCTCTCGTATCTAAAATACGTTATAATGGCACTTGGATCTAAAGTATCTAAACAGTGTACCATTAAACGCAACATGATGAATATTATCTTTGAGACCTATTAGTCAAACTATTAATTAGCGATTAATTAAATTACGGGTCTAAAGTTCACGCGATGAGTAGGGCATAGAGAAAATCCGGCCGTAATATTGACACTGCACTTCGGCCTGCCCTTGTAACCGGGCGGCCATTTTGTTACGGCGCGGCGCAGCGCTGGGGACCTCGCCCGGTGACCTAACCCAGAAACTAGGCCACGGGCCCCCCTGGCCTACCCCGGTAAGTACCTAATATATTCAGACTTGGTACAGTTCGGGGGTAGCTGCCCGAGCCGGTACCGGGAGAGCAGAAGGAGATGAGCGATACTCTGCTTCCTTTCTTCCCGCCACAATCGATGCCAGACACGCACCACGGCGGGAAATCGAAAGTCTGGCGGGAACAGTAGCAGTTTACCTCTTCGAGTTCCTGCCTCCCTGGTACATACAAGACGTCCATCACTCGACCGATAAGATCTTGGGAAAGAGTTATCGAGTAAATTAAATATCACTAAACGATCCCTACTATCAAAATGCGTCAATCTTTTTATTTACAGTTAAAATAATCTAAAGATGTTTGTTTAATGAAAGAAAATTGACATGAAAGAAATTACTTTAGCGTGACCATGCAAAGTTGTTCAAAGCAACGAATTGATTACAAGAACATTAAAATTAAAGTTAAAATGTGAAAAAAACATTATGTTACCTTTAGGCGCTGCACGCTGTATAAAATGAAGCAGAAATTAATTTTTTTATAACGTGATTCATAAAATGTTTGAAAGGAAAATCTGGATGCCGGATAAAACGCCTCCATTACGTAACGAGCATTTACTTTTACTATCATACAAGTGACTTTATATTCGACTTACTACTTTTAAGTGAATAAAGTGAAAACGAAGTATCAATCTGTAATTACTGTTCAACAAAAGATTTCAACTCCTTCCTCAAGGGCGCAGTCTAGACAATATAGTAAATCATTATCAAATAACAAAGCACTTCAGGGCCTGCGATAACTTTGGTACCCGGTATCTGTTTCAAACTAAACCCAACTGACAAAACCGGAGACATAACTTTACCTATCAAAATGTAGCTGTAAATTATTAATTCATTTTGGATCCGACCCAGCAACTGTAACAATGAAATGATGATACCCAATCCTTGACCATAATTCTTTGTGTGAAATACCAGCGAATCAATTTGATTAAGCACCTGTAAATGATCAAACGTACAACAGAAATAAGTTCTTAGTCGTAAGCAATAATTCGTCAAATTGTTTCTAGCTGACACTTAATAGAATTGACCCATTTAATTTTTTAGTAAGATGTAGCGATGACTGTATCTAACGCAGCGTAAACAACTTGACTTATTTTTGTATATTCCTTGGACCATCAGATGGTAACATGGTAACCTCCTATCACGAACACAATATGGACGCGTGACGCATCATAGTAAATATAATTATTTTTCTCTGATCGTGGGCTTTATAAAGTGGCCAACAAAAACAGGATTGCATAACAAAGATCCCTTGAACATGATGGATTACCAACACAATAGTTCAATTTGTTTATTGAAGACGCTACCTTCTCATTTTTCTCAGCTGACAAAAATTGAAATTCCTCTATTTCGCTTTGTGAATATAGAAAGAGTGGAAAAGGTTTATTTGCCAAAAATTCTATTCACATGACTAAAAATATGAATTCATGTTGAAGTGCTATTAAAAAAAACCGTGTCAAAATGAAAATCGGGTTTTTATTTTTAAATAACGTTTTTTTATTTTAATATTGTGGCACGTTTATAAGTTGAAGGTGCTCAGCGTTTGTGTGTAGGCCATGATAAAAATATCCCGAAGTAAAAATGCGTGACAGGCATTTAACTTTTCCCTTGTTAAACTGGTGATATTTTCAGTAGGTACTGCGCACGGCTCCCGTGGCGGGTGTGTTGTCACCCCCGCGGAAGAGACGGGAAGAGGAGACGCGAAGGGAGCAAATTGGGTCAGGTCAGCGCGCCTGCGCAGTCCCCCCGGCAGATTGCACAATGGAGACCCGGCCGATGCAACTGGCGTTCCACTTCGTAACATAGAAAAGCCGGCCGGCCGGCGAACATACACAGAGATACACAGTACCCATAGCCCGCGTTCTAGATAGCGCTGGCGCTGCAACCGGCTTAGCCTATATTACTGGTACCGAATTACATACGCCAGGTCTACGTCATGCGAACATGTAATGCCGGGATTCCTAGGGCAGATAGAACTTGAGCGTAATTCATTCGGAATGCCGGCCGGCGTCCGAAGCGCAGATGCCGCACTCCCTTAACTAACCCTAAGCGAAATTCCATTTTAGGGAAACCGCAGCCAGGAATATTTTACTAAATATGTTAACGTGTATTCTTAGAATTTCTCTCTGCAGATAAGACTATCGGAATGCCGGCCGGCGCGCTGCAGATCGACTGTCCCCGAGAATTCGCTAAAATTGCTGTCAGAACCACTCTCTTTACAATTATCGTGGGGTAATTACTACAACTGGGCCCCGATTACAGTGGGAAGTTAACGGAGTTATCTTCGGCTGTCTATAAAGACAAAATTAGTATATTTGCATGAAGATTTAAAGTATCTTCGTCGGTAACCTATAATTTAACACGTTTAGAAGAAAAAATTGTATGCATATTCTGCTTTTAATACAGAACACTTAATTTTACTTTGTAGATGAATTTGAAGGTAAATGTTAATTTGCAATTATAATCAGGGCTCTGGGTAACTTCAAAATGAGCATTTTTGAGTTAACTATTAAAAACACATTATTCCATCCTGCTCCATGAATGCTACAAATAAACACGTCGTGCATTAAAATAATCATAATATTATTTGTATGTTACACGACTTGTCTGTTTGTAGCATTCATGGAGGAAGATGCAAATATGTGTTTCTGGTGGCTAACTCAATGTAGATGGCATAAAAATCTACAGTTTCAGTTTAACAAAACATATAGTATTATCAAAATGCCGGCCGGGATACGGCATGCGTCACTTCGTATGATTTCTATCAAAATTCAATCAGTCACGAAAACTGCCGACCGAACTAGTATGTATGTACTTAACAAAACTCTAAGCGGTATTTTCTCAGAATTTCTCGCTAGATAAGGTTGTCCCTGTGGCGAGTAACGACGGACAAGAAATTAATGCTGATTATCTTTGAGCCGGAAATTCTTTCCAGCAGGTAAAGTCATATCTATTTCAACCGATCTTGAAGTATACCGTTTTGAACTCGTGTTAAGCATTGTGACTATCGTGTTAATCCCTTTAGATCACGTTTCCTGAATCCTATTCAATTTAGGTCAGTACAAACCACGTTCCTTGTGATACAGTATACATATTTGATTCTGTCTAATCTTAATGCAAACAGTCATTATGGATAATGTAAGTACGGGTTTCGGGGCTTATTATACATGCTGAAGTCTAGCTCGGGCTCTACCATGGGTTGAAAGACTAGGCTTAGCATAATTATTACTCGGTACTCTGTGTACGTATGCATATCCACGCATTACTGTGAAGAAATCTTTGTGGTTACGGACGGGAAAACAAATCAAGTCTGCCGCTTTAACGGTAGATTAGATAAGCCAGATTGGCTCTACGGGACGGCCTCCTACTTCCACTCCGCGACTGGTTTCTTTATCATTTTTTTTGTCGAAATAGGGACCGAGCTGTGAATAAATTTAGTTTAAACTCTTGCACAATGCGTACGAACGCGGAGGAATTTTTATCATTCATTTTCTGGCATGGTCTTAGATACGCAAAATCACACTCTCGGATGCCTTTGTATCATTTATGCTCCGTAGAGGAACGTTTTATGTTACGATTAACATTTTAGGGACCGCTTTGCTGATTATCATTTGGGTTTTCCGTTACTTCGGAGATGTTCGTGCCGTTATTCGGCGGCTAATTAACCTACAAATAAATAAAACGCATTACGTAAGCATCGCTGTCGTGTTTGTGTCTGATAAAATCACTAACTCAAATAAATAGTTTTCTACTGTGGAATTATTGCAGGTAACATTTTCCAGTTTTCGATGTGATTGATTTAATTGGGCATAAGTAGTTTTATATACGAGTATAAATAATATAAACGCCACTCCATGCCGTTGATAAAATAAATTTGTATAATTGATTTTGGATGCTGACGGAACAAATCATTCCGGAATATACAATCTCATTAAATTTCTGCAGACTTCTTCTTCTTCCTCTTCCAAACGTCTCCATTCCTTCCTATCACCCGCTTTCATCCACGTTTTACTGGCAATAGAGGCAATGTCGTCGATCCATCTTTTCTGTGGCCTTCCAACACTTCTTTTGTTTGCCCACGGTCTCCACTTTATTATTCTGGGTGTCCACCTGCCATCATTTTGCCTCGCCAAGTGTCCTGCCCACTGCCATTTCAATTTCGCTGCACGATCCATGATATCCACGACTCCGGTTCGGCGCCTCATTTCTTCATTTCTTATTTTGTCTCTTAGACATACACCGAGCATCTGTCTTTCCATGGATCGTTGCGTGCATTTTAATTTCTGGCTAATTTTTTGTGTTATAGACATGGTTTCTAGTCCGTATGTTGTCACCGACAATATGCACGATTCATATACTTGTCTTTTCAAGCATATAGTCACCACGTGCCCCTGCTTTTTCCAAGGTATTATTATTTATAAATAGATATTGTGGAGAAATGTTTTCATACATAAATGTAAAAAACAAGTTTGATAAAAATGCGTTGTTAGAAAAATGCTACGTGTTTGGCCTTGGTTGTTGTGACGTCAAGATTCGTGATATTGTTCTGAACAAAGAACAATTTTTAATGGCCAGGAACAAATAAACATGAATCGTGACGTACTAGGGGCGCGGCCAATGGAATGGCCGTTTAATTTTGCGAGAATTCAAAATTTCAAATTTCAAATTATTTTTTATACTACTAATTATCATCAAATATTCTTATTTTTTACTAAACAGTATTTCATGGACCTTTATTAATTTAAAAGTGTAAAAAAAGGTGATATTTACCTATTGTCAGGATGAAAAGTAAGTAGCTTTTTTTACTTCCCATCTCTCCGGCTATCCTATGCAAAAAATCAAGTCGATCGGTCGCTCGTTGAAACGTGAAGGACACACAAACAAACATGCGCAATTTCGCATTTATAATATTAGTATCGATAGTATAGATATATATTATACGATATCAGAGCGATATGCCATATTTTTTTTTATTAAAACACGCATTTTTTAACATATACATTGTGTATTAGTTTAGGTTTTAGTTTTAAGACTGTAAGTTCATATGACAGATAATATGATGTTTTTTGTTGATATTTCTTGATAAAACTCCATAAATGATTATGATAAAATTATAAATATACTTATCAATGAAACTTCTTGGTTTAGTTTAACTTTTTATTATTTTGACCAGCAAGCGCTTTCGCCTAAATGTGTATTTCCCACTTTGTTGTATTTCGCCATGTGTTCTTTCCCACATTTTAAATAATAAAAGCTTAATCCCAATTTCGGTCCAAAAACTCCCAAAAATGAACTGTTAAGCAAATTAGTTGTAAATATTTATGTTTTCTGTCCATATTTGATACATATTTGATCTTATCTCCAAAATATGTTATGAATAGTATAAAAACTGTTAACTTTGTAAACAATTCACCAGTCTTGAAGATACCTACTTAGGCGAAAGCGCTCGTTTTTTGATAAGTTTATTCATAAATAGTTTCATTGATAAGTTTATTTATAATTTTATCAAAATCGTTCAAATGACGAGGCTTAAAATTTTAAGAAAATTGGCATAATTATATTATAACACGATTTCGACTTCTGTCACATCGGTTATTTAGCCTTTTACCATAGATGATATAAAATTTTTAATGTTTTGGTAGCCCGGTAAGTGTCTATACAGACAACAGACAGAGACCATTAAACTGTAGACAAATGACCCGTGTCTATGGTTTGTTTGTCGTTCGGCTCTTTCATCAGTTTAGAAGTCTAGTCGTTAAACAAAGATATACGATTTACGAAGCTAATACGAAGGCTTAGCCTAAGCGTAACACAGGAGTTACTACTAAGATAATTAAGTATATGAACCAAAAATAATACTAATTTTTTTTCTCTACACAATATTTTGCATATTTGAAAAAAAAAACTTTTTTCACATCCGCTCCTAAGTGGAGCTTGTGGACATCATTATACGCCTTTAAGAGACTCTTTGGCATATTTGGTTTTCCAATGCAACGCCCTATTAAAATTAAAATTAAAATAAATCTATTTTACCAAAATCGATCAAAGCCAACATGAACATGATCACAATACCCGAGAAAATGTAAAAATCGGACTCCCAAAAAAGCGAAGTCAATTGTCGAATTGACTAATCTACACTTTCTGGATATTGGGGCATAAAAACAAAAGTTGCTCTTAGAAGATTTAATAAATGGCAGATTTTGACTTCTAGTGACATGGTTGGGAACATGAAAATAAATTGATTGCAACAGAGATGGGACATCACTTATAGCATTAAGTATTTTGAAAATGCATAAAAGGTTCATCTCAGTTCTACGTCTCCCCAATGAAGACAGATTAAGAGATTGCTCTATTTCAAAATAGGAATAATTACCCCCTTGTATTCCGAGCAACCATGCCACTTTTCTTAGAAAACGGCTTTGGACAGACTCGAAAAGGTCAATATGAGTCCTAAGTCCTAGTTTATCTCAGTTTGACGCGTTTAGACTTGTGACAATGGATGTCTGGACGGGGGGTGAGAAATGTCAATCTTAATATTTCCCTAGGGGGTGGAATCTAGCCATGCCGACAACATTTAGACATACCCGAAATATTTCCGTTCGAATTGTAACTTGTTTGCTATAAAGTTAGTAGCGTTCGCCATTGTGAAAGAGGTGGGAGAATAAAACAGGTAATAGATGTAATTCAGGTGAAAGGAACTAAAAGAGAAATGGAGAGAGAGTACTCTCTAATGAGAGTAAATGCAACAGAATGCTTTGTAACGTCATTAAAAAGTCGGATATTGTATTATATTCTACTTTATAATTTATTCATTCATTTATTCATTTATTTATTCACACTTTTTATCAAAATACAATTCCATGTTCACTTTGCCCAGCTAACAAGGGTACATACCCCGTTCCAAGCTAGGCAATTACATTTCAATATATTATAATAGTTATCAAATTAATATAGAGCACAGACAAACAAAATATAAACTTATTCGGATACACATTTTGATTCATATACATACAGACATACACATATATACACACATATATACACATGTACATACACACACACGTACATACACCCATGCGCATACACATACATACATTCATAAAAACATAGACAATTGATTTATGCGAAACTTCATGGTTGTCATCTATAAATATATATTTTTTTAATTATTCCTTATTTTTTATATTTTATTTTTGACATCCAGTAAGGTTTCTCCAATCCATGGCATGCATCAACTTTTCTGACTCCCTACGACCAATGTCATGAAAGAGCGAGGTCAACACCTTCCGTAACTTGACAACACTCCCGTCTTTCCACGATTCTGGCAAAAGGTTATGGACCTTTTTGCCTACGTAATAGTGTTGTCTCGATGCCAGAACAGTGTTGACCACTTCACTTAGTATCAGATCCCTATTAGAGTATCTTGTATTATGGTTGTGGTTGACGCTTAGGAATATGTCTCTATTTATGTGTGTAACCACTACCGTTCTCAATATATACTGTTGAATAATATTCAGTACTCTGAATTCTTTGAAGAGCAAGTCACTTGGATAACGAAATGTTTTTTTTATTGCTTGTAAGTATATGATAATATTGCATATAAAATCAATTATTGATTTATTTATCACTCTCTCACTTCCCTATCCACACACTGTGGTTCATAGGGCACTGTATTGGTACTAGGGCTTCCATTCGAGAGTTGAGAGAGAGTCTCGAGATATTTCAATTATGAAACTATCTCGATTTTAAACGCTCTCTTCAGGGTAGAAACGTCTCTCGCGTTGCTAACACGTAATTTACATTATAATTTTAAAAATGTAAAGATGACAATATCATATTATATAGTAATGAAAATGACAGCAGAATTTTACAATTTAACATTGCTAGAGGGGGCAAAACTAAGAATCCAAAACAAAAAACACATTCGTCAGGTCAAAACTTCCTAATAAAAAAGCCATTTTTTATTATTATTAATTATATAAAGACAAACGAAATATATCAACAATGTTTGAGTATGTCCAAATGCTTGCAGACTGGCTGGATTTCCTTCCTAGGGAGCTATTTATATTTAAATTTATTTCAACATTTTTGAGAAGGGAATATGGAAGTCTAGGCATTTACAGGGCTTATGACCTGTCATTGGCTGGTTTTATTGGCCACTATACACACTGTGTAACATTCACCATTCTGCCCATGTTTGAACATCCACATTTCCTAAACTCTTTAAACCAGCCAATGACAGGTCATAAGCCCTGTAAATGCCTAGACTTCTATTTTCCCTTCTCAAAAATGTTTTCCCTCTCTGTTGAAATAAATAGAAATATATCAACTTCTCAATACTCGTTACCTAGCTGGGATATAAGGTAATTCAACAAGGATACATACTAGAAAACATACAATTTGATTGTTTGACAAAGTTGATACGATTTCACATGCATTTGTATGTTTAACTATAGAATTACACAAAACAGAAAGAGTTACTTTTGTTGTTTTTTTTTTTTTAATTCTTTAATACAGTATACAGTACAATGAAAAATATTATGTACGTGTGTACTTATTATCTAAGATCTATTCCTTTTTAATACTTTGTAGAAAAAACCTCTACAAAAATAAAATTAAAAACGTTTCAAAACCTTTCAAAACGTTAAGATACATATTTATCTCGCTCATTGAATCCATTATATCTTACGGAGTGCGTGTCTGGGGTCTCACCTTCCAGTCTCATCTGGGTAAAATTTATGATATTCAGGTGAGACTGTTGAGGGCGATTGTACCGGATAGCATAATCTGTGAGGCGAAACATATGGGCGAAGGTGTATATTTTTTAATTCTGTAATGTCCTGCCGGTAAAACAACTTTGTGACTACAAATTGATTGTAGATCACTTTGTTAATCCGGAATATAAAAAAAGAGTTTCCCACACTCACAACACTAGATTAAAAACCAACGGCTCGCTGTCTGTTCCCCGAATTACAAATTATTTCGGAGAGCGAACATTAAATTGCGTTGTTCCAAGATTGTTCAATGATCTCCTACAAACCATCATTAACATGAAAAATCTTCAAATGAAAAAAAAGAACTTAAGAAATATCTTCTAGATACTTTATAGTGCCTGTTTATAAATAAATCTGTAACATACAAATAAAATAAATGTAATATAAACCTGACATAAAAAAAAAATGTGTCCCACCGAAAAGTCTTTAGACTTAGCGGGTAACAAATTCTTTTATGTATTTTTTAATTATAAGATAAACGCTGCTCTGCAGCACTGAGACTGAAATACCTTCCAGGCAATATTCATTCCTAAGAAAATATATTCGAATCGCGTATTTGAGGAAATTGATTAAAATCTTCACTTGTGTAAATTGTGCTATTTGTGTAATAAATTGATTCGATCGTAATCCGAAATCCATCACAAACAACAAAGCGCATTTGATACTAATCTGAAAGGCTCCAATTTCCGCGCGATTCTACCCAAAGCTGGAAAATGTAATTCGCAACGCTGCGTTGATCTATTTCCGACTGTGGTCGAATCTTAGCGGAATGTGCCGTCTGTTTGCTATTTATAGCCCCTATTAAAATTCAACCCCACGATCGACCGACTTTTGCCGCGGTGACAGTCGGTGGTTGGCGCATAATAGCACAGCATAATCCACACCAGCTCAACTAAACTAAAAATACACCAAAAAACATTATAGTTGCATTAATATTTATTTATTAATTTATACTAATAATATTTTCACTTCACAAAAAATACATATTGTGTAGAAATAAACACTTCAAACGAGAAAAAAATTCAGTAGAAAAACGAGAAAAAAAAAGTTTGTAAGTACATATTACAACACAACCCAACAAAATATAAACACTCGTTCAGCAACATAAATTTATTTATTTATTTATATACTTACATACATAAGTTTATTGTACATTTTTTAAAACCTAAGTCCCATTATGTAACTGCTGTAGACGGATTTTTTTATTTTTCTCTTTTCACTCTGCCCCCGTTTCGTCGCTCTTTTCTCCATTTTCTTAACCAATCTGTTCCCAGTCGCCTTGAAAACCATTTCCTATGAGGCAATTTAGACATTGAACTGAATTAAAGATTCTTGGCTGACAAAGAATTTAATTATGCAAAGGAATAAAACTTATTTGAAGCATTTCAAAAAACAAAAAATATTGAATATTGGAGTGTGTGCAAAGTGTCAACTTAGACCAGCTAATATGCCTCAAAAATGTTTAGACTTCTATTATTTTCTCTAAAATGACTGTCATTGTTTTAATATAACCACTCTCTAGGAGATGGAAGGTCCTTGTCTAAGTAAAAACTATTACACCTGATGGTGAGTAATTCCGAATACCCAAAAGTTGTGTTTTCAATATTAATTTATTTACGAACATTAGTTAATTGCACATTATTTGAGACATCCCAACTCCATGGGACTAAAAGTCCTGTGTTGAGATGGGACAAGCAACTATTCGACACAGACACATAAGTATATTACTACAAATATAGGATTAGAAACAAAAAAATAAATTTAAAAAATAATGCATGTATATACATACATATATGGCACATCAATATGATAAACAGTAAACTCAAACATTCGAAAAATCATCAAGGAAAATCCAGTCCTTAACTACTTTCTTAAAAATAGTTTTTGTCCTTGAGAGCTTAATACGCTCTTCCAAAATATTGAACAATCTCGGTGCGATAAATGAGAGATGTCTTTGAGCAAAAGTCCTACGGGTTTTGGGTATGACTTAATTCATGCTCTGGGAAAACCTCGTACGGACATTTTTCTGAGATCTCTCCTTATTGTTCGACCAGAAGTGTGTAAGTGCTTCTTTAAGTACATTTTTCTCATATCCTCCATTGTCAAATTAACTGTTTTGTTTCATTTGTATCAACCGCCTTTGGTAAAAAGCAATATAATGGAAATGCTCCAAAAATATTTAATAATTTATTGCCAAATATAAAAGACTCAAAATGTAAAACAGATTTTAAAATAAAAATAACTGCGCATATAAATAGTGTAGCGAGAGATTTGAGAGAAAAATATATGTAGATCAAAAAACGAAGTACTTTATATAATTGGTACACATATTATTTTTATGTATTTCATTACTTTATATTTGTTTTTTTTTATTATATATTATACTATATTATTTATGTTTAAGTAACATGTATTCTTGGCACATATACCTATAAATACTTTATATTTGTATGATAACGATTTTAAATTTCTTACGTTTGATTAGCTAGGCATTTATAATTAAGTAGTTTTAGTTTTTTTTGTTTTTGTTATATTGGTATATAACTACTTATTTATTTTTATTTATTTACTTAAGTTAGTTAATATTACATTGTATATTAACTAATATATTTACAATTATAACAAATACTTATTAAATATTTCTTACATAACTACATTATTACAATAAACATAACATTTTTTTTTTTAATCCGTAAGTTTTCTTTCATTCTTCATACTTTCAGGCATCTCATCATACTTATGTTCTTAAAGATAAAAAATCTCCATCTTAGAACAGGCTGAGCCATGTTAGATGAAGTATCATATACAGAGAACACTTCGTTTTCATTTTCTATTCATTAGTTTTATTATTAAATATGTATACTAATTTTTTTGCAATAAATTTATAAAATAAAATAAATACCATTCTGTCCATATTTGAACATCTATATCCCTTAAATTATTTGATCTGTTGGTATTTGTGAAGTTAAAGAGCTTGAAACCTTTATTTATTTATTTGACGGACTTATGCAGTCCATTCTAACGATAGTTAATACAATGTCTTATAATAAATACAGGCACTAGTAAAATAAAATACAACTAAATAAAATTAAAGCTAGGACAAAAAAAATAAGAATTACTACCTCAAGACAAGATCTGGTCCATCTTAGTGCTTTTTAAATCTATAAAGACTTACACCAAAAAATTCCAGATCCTGTCTCGAGTTTACAATACGACACAATCGGGGCATTTGTGGTTCTAAGTTTGGTACTAAGTTTAAGAGAAAAATTGTTTTTTTTAAAGTTAAAAATGAGAATCCAAAAAACATATAATATGTATTCACAAAAATATACAAAAACTAGAAAAAAGGTGAAGAGAAATCAAAAAAAAAAATTAAAATATACTATTGGTGCATAACAAATGTAAGTCACCGTTCACTATCTTTAAAATAATTAAAAAGAATTGATTTATATAACTATGCTTTATGTTAAATATATCAGCAACGCCAGAATAGTTATTGCCGAGTACATGAAGTCGATTCAGAATAGCACTATACGCCTGTACCGTTCGCGAATTGTTGCAACTAAACGGAGGTACTTGACGCGTCATTCGGCCAGGTACCTTGAAGTCAATCAGTGCTAATAGATTTGGGCAGTCCATGTAAAGTGACAATCTTAAATAAATTCAATAAATCTATAATTTTTCTTCTCTCAGTTTGTTTTAACAAGTTTCAAGTGTTTTAAAAGAAGTCATTGTTAATAAATTCACATCTAATTCCGAGTTTAAAGTTTAAATATCAATATTTTGAACTCTTTCAAGTGTATATTGGTGTGAACTTTATCGCCAGAGTGCACTGATCGACAATAATTTTGTTACGTAAACTACTATCGCTGATTCTTCTGTAATGTTGCCTGCTAAATCAGAATATGTCGGCCTCGTGGTGTAATGATCGACGCGTTTGCCTACCGTGGAAGAAGTCTCGAGTTCGATTACCGACATAGTTGATGTGAAATATTTGTTTTTTTTTAAAACAAATATTTCACATCAACCATGATGGTAATCGAACCCGAGACCTCTTGGTTTGTTTGATCGTGTTTTGCTAATACAGTTTGATTGTTTCCTAACCCTTATCAAAACGCATCACACTATCACTTTAATATGTCCATATTTAATGCTAAAAGCTACGCAATAGCCAGTATAATTGATGCTTAAGTTGTATTGATAAATATTGAGCTATAGTTTAAAAGATTAAAAATTTAATGTTGTGAATTGGAGCTCTTAAAATGGGAAATATAGAGAGTGATGTAACCAGTGGAGTCAAAAGTCAAGCGGGAACTTCTACACAGCAGTTCTATAATTTTGTGGGCCTAAAAGGTAATAATTTAATAAAATATTTATATCAAATGTCAGCCTCCAAAATGTTTGCCTACCATGTGGGATGGAAATACCATATTAGTGAACTAGTTAAACGTATTGGTTAATGTATATACATATTTATGTAATTTTACAGAAACCCTTAACATTCCACAAGGAAAATCTATATAAATTACTTAAAATTCATACAGGAGACACTATTTACAAAATAAATTCTTTTCTACAAATTTACAACGAAGAAAAAATAATCTAATTTCAAGATGAATGTGTCGCGCTGGTACCAAAATATTATCTAAATTTCTTAATCCACACAAGTCATGGTCAAAATAATAAATTACAACAATCTCCCTATTTAACTTAAAAATATTAAGACCAGTATATCAATATATAAATTCAAAATAAATGTTTAAAAAAAAATTGAACCCGAGTAAAAACAGCATCTATTTTAATTAGTATTACTGTATCTTTTCTTTCTATCTTTTCTTTATATTTCGTATAATTTTAATATTTTTCCCACGTATATTCGAATTACTATAACTTCAAATTACTAAATAAAAAAGCACAAGAGTTTAGGAAACTAGCCGAGCACAAAAGCTGGTATCTTTTTTGGAAAGGTACAGTCTATAACATTGAAAAATTATATAAGTAGATTGTAATAGAAAAACAACATGTATTAGTTATGTAACTGTATTAATTAATATTAAGTCAAATTGTATTGTCAAATTTTACATGTTTCGTGTCTTCTTTTTTATAAACTCGTGAACTATATGCCTGTTCTCCTTATCAAGCAGAAAAATAATTGTATGTTATTAACAATATTTTGAGTTTGTCTAAATTTTTGTAGACAAGGACTGGATACGACTCACCGGGGGGCTGTTATTATTAACATATTACAGCAGAGATGAAGAAATGTAGAAGAACTGTAAAACTTGTAGGTGCCTAGACTTCTTCATTACCTTCTCTAAAGTGTTCTTCATCTCTGTTGTAATATGTGAATCCAGTCCTGGTCTACAAAAATATGGACAAACTTAAAATATTGTTGATTAATCCACCTGGTCCATGAAGAAGTATATAAATTTAAAAAAAAAAAAATTAGGCGTTTTAAGGCGCAATTAGATGAATCTCACCCGCATAAATAATAGTTTCAGCTCTTTAACTTCACAAACATCGACAGATGAAAGAATTGAAGGAATATAGATGTTCAAATTTGGGTAGAATGGTGAATGTTTCACAGTGTGTAAAGTGGCCACTTAAACCAGCCAATGACAGGTCATAAGCCCTGTAGATGCCTAGACATCATATAACCTTCTCTTAAATGGTCTTTATACAACAACAACAACAAACCATCACGCCGTTTTCCCGTAGGGGTAGGCAGAGAAGATAGGACGCCATATTACTCTATCTTTGCATACATACCTCGCTTCGTCTACATTCATACATCTTCTCATGCACGCACGCCGATTATTCCTACTTTTGACATGCCCATCTTCAAGTATTTAATGGACTTGATAGTGCCATGTCTTTTTCGGTCTTGTTCGTTTTCTGCATCCATCAACATTCGCATCGTAGATCCTTTTAGCCGTTCTTTCGTCCATTCGCTCTGCATGTCCAAACCAACGCAGCATCCCTTTCTCGATTCTGTCGATAATAGCTTACTTTATCTCTGTTGTAATATGTTTATGTATGGTATTGTTCGAATTTTATTTAAACATATGTTTTATTTGATTTGAACCCCTCAATTATTTTATGAATGGAAATTGAAACATCACATTTCATTTGTTGTTTTACTGTTGGAAGACCAATGTATCAATTTACTTATTGTGATATTTTTGTTTTGTTGCAGGTAAGCGATTAACATCTTTGTGTGGTGCATTTTGTGGAAGAAACTTTATCTATGGTAAGTATTAAGTCTTGAATATCAACGACTACCTATATTTATAGTCAAGTGTTTGATCTAGCTCGCGAATCAAATTAGCTTAATTAATGTTTTCTTTAAAGAAAGCCAAGATTCTAGACGTAAGTCATGCCTGGAAAGGAATTCGAGGAAAATATTTTGGTCGTTGCCAAAATGCATTTAGATATATTGCATTTAACAGCTTTTAATTATTAATTAAAACAAATGACGTCTCAAAAATATCCGTGAATGCATGTTTATTTATTTATTTATTTTATTAGGTAAACAAACAGTATGTTCACAAATATTGCCAATTTCTTTGTATATTAGAGTAAGAAACTCATGCACACACCAAAAAAATTGTTTACACTTAATACAATAATTTAAATTATGTTCAATATAATAAATGTAAAAGAAACGAAATGAAAAAATATTTATATTATAATAATGTTAAATGTCTGCTTCTCTCAAAATTTGAATAATTTTTGACCTAAATATACATACATTGTCACAAAAAAATGTTGAAGGATTGTGAATATTTGCATTCAACAACAGTGTTTTTTGATCCCATATCAAATCAACACAGGGTATAAACCTGACCACCTCAGAATTTGACGAATAAAAAAGTGGCAAGCCTTACTAGAGAGCGTCCGTAAAATAAAGAATTGGCAATGAATATTATTTTGCCATTGTTTAAATTAAAAGATGATCCTAATAACTATTGGTAAAACGTATTACAAAAGACGGTTAAGTGGTTGACGTAACAAAAATGATCAAGATAGTTATGCAGAAAGCAGCTAGCCATTGAAAAGCGAAACGAAGATAATAGCACTTTTGAATGTAGGAATTTTGAATTTTCGTGTGAAGGTTGTCCTCATCGAGATTAAGAAACTGCCTTTTTTTTCAAATATCTCAAACGGTTTCAAAATTACGGATATCTAAATTTCCCTTAAATCAGCCTAAAAACGTAACGGACATATTTTGAAATCACCATAACTTTTCTCCTAATTAAGCTAGAGAGATAAAAGTAGTGTCATTTGACTCGGTTTTAAATGTTCTTTTAATGTGTAACACAAAATACTTTGTAATAATTTATTTTAAGTCAAATTCAAGATTAAGATTTTCTCAAGAAAAGCATGGTTGAAAAAAAAATCCCATAAATAGTTTATACTTTTGGTAAGTGCTTCTTAAAATTTCAAAGTGGGAGGCTGATGGGTTAATAGTAAAATAATAATTTTAAAAATTGAGTAGATTGACACCATTCCTATCTCTAGCTTAATTAGAAGGAAAACTATGATGATTTCAAAATGTGTCCGTTACGTTTTTTTTAAATGATTTTGGGAAGAATTTAATAGCCGTAATTTTGAAATCGTTTGAGATATTTGAAAAAATAATGGCAGTATCTTTATCTCGATGAGGACAACCTTCATACAAAAAATAAAAATTCCTTCATTAAAAATTCCTTCATTTGAAAGTGCTACTATCTCAGTTTCGCTTTTCTATGGCTAGCTGCTTTCTGCATAACTACGTTTAAATGCAAGTCAGAATTCACCTATTAAAACGGCTTCTGCGGACAATATGGATCTATTTTTCTGTACATATCGGTAGCTAAGCAGCTATCTGCTTTGTATTCATTAACTTCTAACTTATATTTACAGACTGCATTACGTAATGGGTTAAACGGCCCGTAAAGTAACGCAGACTACAATTTGTCAAACAAATATGCATTCATCGGACGTGACGTTGAATTCTCGAAAACGTAATTACCTACGTCTGCAAAGCCAATCCGAACAATGCGCCACTGTGTTTTAAATTTGGAAGCCGCGACAAAGGAAGGTGTATTTGAATGTCGAATCCGTTTGAATTTAGAGCGTGCAATGCACCCTGTCCGCACCCCCCCTCTCGGCGCACCCCTGCGACCCCTGCATTTGGATGTTCCTGTGGTCCATTTTAGGGCGGGTGACCCATTTCGTGTCCTTTTGCCCTGTTTTACCCGATTCAGGTCAGAACATGCCCCAATAGCAGCTTACAAAACACTAAAACTATGCAACAATGAAATTTTGACTTGTACTTCATTAATTTAATTTATTAACTATTTTCTTGTTAATGCATCCTGTAGGATACCTATGATCTCGTGAACTAAAACACTGGTAAAACAGCATTCAGTTAAAACTGCTTTACCATATTGTTCATTCTTAACTGGCCTTAATTACATAAAAAAAACTTTTATTTTATCGGTTAGTTGGAAGAAATCGCCATTTGACAATTAGCCCGCAAATGTGCAATTTATATTATATACAAAAGGTCGAATGAATAAAATAAATATTATTACAATTCATGGTACCCAATTATTCAATTTCCGGATTCAACTAAATAAATTTGTAGGAAATTGGTTACTTTCCCTTATCGAAAAAAATAATTGTATGAAACAAAATACACCTTTAATTTTTTTATTCTTTATTTGGATAACCAACAGGTACATTTGTCATATATAAAAATATAAAAAAACAACAAAAAAGCCAATTAAAGGTTCTCACAAGTAGCACCACAGTAAGTAAAAATGAATTCTATATAATTTATCTATTACTATTACTTAGGCCGTAATCAACAATAAATAAAGCATATAATCAACAATTTTGCGTCACTAATAGTGTAAGTTTGACCTTGCTAATGACACTTTTGAAAAAAGCCGTCTAAAAAATGTTTCTCTGTCTAACATGAAAAATAAGATTCATACTTTTAAAAATAAATTATTGTGAGGTAAAACGTTACAAAGTTTATTTACCCGGAGAGTTATTTTAGTGTTGTGCCCTTGGAATATATACAATATAATTCAGTGTTAGAAAATACAGTTTGAATAGAAAACTCATTTGAACACGACCCACTAAAAAAAGATTCAACGGGAAGATGTCAAAAGGAATGAAAATTATTTTAAAATTCATATTTGAAGCACTAACTTTGTGGTTATTTATTATAATGAAAATAAAAATATTTATATTTTTAACCATTTTATCAAAAATATTTTTTAATTTCCTTATAAAACGAAACGCGTCGCATTGTATACTCTTGTAGGTATAGCCATACTAATATTAATAACGTTTATCCCAAGCTTTAAAATTTTTCCTTCTTTTGTAAAACACGCACTATCCTGGATTGTAACTAAAGATATTAACTCCTTTTTTCCATGAGATATTTTGTTGCCCTTTTAAGAAATATTTTTATCTAAAACATTTAAGTTTGTAAGTGAAAATTCTTGATGGAAGTTCATTGTAATTTATTATACAAATAAAACACGAGTGATACTTTAATCCACAAATTTGGAATATCCAGTGACCGGTTTCATCGCTTTCGCGACATCTTCGAGACTGGTATCTTTATTAAAAAGTTAAATGTATTTATACAGAACAGAGGTAAGGATACATAATTCAAAGTTATATGTAAGTTAATTAAATAAAGTTATTTTTATCTTAAGGATCATTATCAACAAATTTTCTATGGGTTAACTAATGCGCCATAACACTCTATCTTGGCATACAGACCTCGCTTCCTCTACATTCATACATCTTCTCATGCACGCACGCCGATTATTCCTACTTTTGACTTATTAACCATAAATGAATTACAAAAATATAATCATAAAATACAAATCAAAATATTAGTCTTGTTGTTTTTTTTACGTTAGTCGAGCACGAGTCAAAATATGCACCCGAGTACAACCGAACATAAATTGACATAACCTGATTGCAGGTTGAGACTGAGCCGATGTTTCGGCCAGTTTTTGACCAAAACCGAAATCGCGCCCGAAACTCGTTTTATCATTTTAAAACTTCGGTCGGTCACTGCAAATTATGAATACATTTTTTTAATGTAAAAATCGCGATCTGATTTTTAAACGATGCATTTTTTCACGTTTTTCACAACGCGTAATATATACGCACGCCTGCATATCCTTCAAAAATTATTAGCCTTGGTGGCTAAATGTGCATTGTACATTATTCAATAATAATAATGTCTCATTAACTTCAATTGATAGTGGTTTAATCGGCGTAATGGGTGTCATCCACGTGTGACGTGTGACCCCCGCCCTCGGTCGCAAATCGACGGTTTCAGCACGCAATGATCTATCGTTTATTTAAAAATATAGATCGACAAATAAAAATGAGTAATATTGATTTATTTACGCCGTAAAAAAATCTTTTACAAAATTGTATTAGAAAAAATATTATCACAATGGTGAACAAAATACAATGTATGAAAACATACAATCTTTAAAAGAAATAAAAAATATTATCATCCCCCTTTCAGCATCCAGCGGTGCATAGGGCACTGCATTGGTAAACCATATGCAGCGTAGTTTGATCATATATTACATGAAGGTACATTGACGAGTCTTATACATCAGGTGCCAGGCCAGGAACAATGAAATATTGCAGTTCAAAAAACTTTTGATAATCAATATTTCATATCCTCCCAAGAATGGTAAGCGAACGCGCCAACCACTACACAACGAGGTGAATTTATCTGCACTAAAATTTATTTTATAGGATTTTTACCTGAGAGCAGACATTGAGTCGAAAACACTCGTCCAAATCCAAACTCAGCCCTTTCTAAGGCGTAGTTTTTTTTTGTAAATTAATTACATTTTTTCAGTTAAGTTTAAGGATCATTCCATGTAAAGTGAATTAAATTTTTATTTATCACCATTATTCAATAATAACATAATTAAATATTTTTAAATAATTATTTCCTAAATAAGCTTATATTTTAAACTAGTATTTACACTTCCTTTAATGATATATCTATTTACATCATCTTACAGTAAACATAACATTTCTTTTTGAATTCATTCAAATCCTTTTCATTCATACATTCGGGCATCTCTTCATTCATTTTTAAACCTTTTAAACTGGCTATATTGAAAGGTCGTTTGATTATTGGTCAAGGGAACATTATTTTTCAAGCTTTCCTAATGTGAAATATTTCCATACTTTTAACCCTTCATTATTTGTATGTAAGATTTCATCACATGTATTTTCATTAAACTCGTGATTAAAATTGATTGGGTGATTCGCGAATTCGGAGAAATTATTATTTTGAAGACACCATATATATTCTTTAATACGAATATCAAAATTTCTTGATGTTCTTCCAACGTAAATATATTTTACTATTGTATGAATTCTGATGACATAGTTACAACTCAAAGTTGGTCTAATTCTGGAATCAAATGTTCCACCAGTCACAACGGAACGCCCCATAAACTAAAAATAATAGGATTTATAGATTATAGATGCGACATTTTATTTCTAAACCTTCATAGTGCGGTGCATCCCTCCGCACCGCGTGTACTGTGTGGCAACACAAAATGGCGGACGCTAATAGGTTACGAAACGCACAGAAGTCATTCCAATTGATAACTAGGTTATAATGCCGGCCGGCCTAGCGTTAGCTCGCCTAGTAGGTCACAACCAACTGCTATATATTCTACGTTTTACACTCATGCTAGAAGACGATTCGTTATGAATATCGTAATATAAAAATATGTGACGGTGACTTCTGACTTCTGACCAATGCCCGTTACAAAAGTTTTACTCAAATGTATTAAATGCAAATTTATGCCCTATACAAGTGGTAGGCAAATCGCGGCTCAGCGCATGTTTTTTGTTCAAATTGTTTAGTCTACGGGTTCTATAGAAGAAATTCTTGGGCTATTGCTTTTTAAATTATTGAGGATATTGTAAATACTGTAATCGAATGCACGGAGAAGCATCATATTAAACTTGATAAAATTATTTCAATTTCAACATAATATAATGCTAAAAGTATGACCGAAGTGAAAAAGATTTTTTTTCCTATTTTCGAAGAAAAAACTACCTAATCACAAGATACTTATTTAACATTGCATCATTCATGAAGAGGCGAAAATGTTCAAATGTTATGGATTTGGTGATCAAGATTGTCGCACACACAATTGTCGTTAAAACTCCTTTACATCGCTAATTTAAATAATCTTAACTCAATAACAGAGAGTAAATACGGAGATCTTCACTGCATAATAAGGTTCGTTGGCTTTGAAGAGGAAACAGTTTAAAACGAAAAGAAATTTGGCTCTCAAAAGAAATCCTTATCGTCGTAATGCTGATATTTGGCTCTTTTGAAAAGTGAGTTTGGCGACCACTGCCCTTTATTGCCCCTAGAATTTTTATTTAAAACAAGGGTATTAACCTTTTACGGGGATTTGCGGTAAAAGAGCGATTTGATAAACAAGTATTTGATTTCGGTTTTTCTGTCACTATCTCGGAGATGTCTCCCCGATACTGTACAAAAGACAACAGTGGTAATATGTTATTATCTACTAAATTTATTTTATGAATTAATGCTTCAAAAATTGAAGTAATAAGTGATGCAAACCATTCATGTAACATCTTAGTAAATGGACAACTCATTGGATAGTTATATATACCTAGGACACGAAACACAGCTCGGGAAAGATAATCAAGAGGTAGAAATAGTAAGAAGGCGAGGTTTAGCATGGGCTGCCTTTGGTAAGCTCTCATATATTCTAAAATCTCCGAAGTATTCACATTACTTAAAGAAGAAACTTTTTGATGCTTGTGTTCTCCCTGTACTGACATATGGCTGTGAAACTTTTGTGTTAACGAAATAAAATTTACACAAATTATCAGTGACACGGAAAGCCATCGAAAGGAGAATGCTGGGTATTTCGTTGAGAGACAAATATGGATTAGAGCGAGAACAAAGGTCACCGATGCGGTCCGTAGGGCTGCCAACCAGAAATGGAGCTTTGCTGGTCATATAGCCAGAATCACAGACTCTACATGGACCAAAAAAGTCCTGGAATGGCGACCCAGAACGGGTAGAAGAAATGTCGGCAGGCGTCAGACAAGGTTGTCTGATGGCATAAGACGAGTGGCAGGAAGTGGTTGGATGCGGTTGGCTCAGGATAGGGAGATATGGAGACTAAAGAGGGAGGCCTATGTTCACCATTGGACAAGAGACGGCTGATAATGATGATATTTGTGTTATACCCATTACAAAAAGCAATTGTTTTGAACTTAATAATTTGGAAATTCTTGAAATAAAAATCCGTAAAACAAAATTTTAATATTATAATTAATCAATTGAACGTAAGTCAAAATCTAACCCTACCTTAAACACAATTACCCCCCCCCCTTCCCTAACCGCACAATACACGCAATGAGGAAGTTCAGTGTTTTAAAAAATATATTATTTGTGAAAATACTATTCATTTCGTTATCATCATTCCCTTTCCGCATAGGGCATTGCATTGATACACCAATCACAGTGTATCTCGATCATTTTTGTTACATAAAGGTAAGATGATCACTCTTCTAGTGTAAAACACCGTTTAAAATAAACATTTCGTGTCAAATATGTTGTGAATTGGTTTATCTACTGTATATTATTTCAAGTGTTATGTATTTATTGTACAGTATAAGAACTTCGTGCCGTTTAAATTAATAAATGTCAATTAACGTCAGAAAATGGTATTTCTTGCATTTTTATTATTAAATTAAAAAATATATTATAATTTGTGGTTCCTTCTTTCATATTTTTCTTGCTCATTCTGTTTAAACGTTCCTTTTTTTACGTTGTTCGCGCAATTAAGGATATATGCGTAGTTAATTATTAAATTTTGTGCAATGCAATATGCTCAATAAAACTTACATTGCCTTTAGTATAAAATATGCTAAAGAGTCGTTTTGTATAAACAGTTATATATTTTTTTACACAATTCATTAAATTATTGGATTCCGGATCTTCTCCAAGTATGTGAGTAAGCTTAATCACGTTGAATGCATCCGCGATTTCTTTTTACATAAATTATCAAATATACTGACTTTTATTAATTAGAAAGTTTGTGAAATGTTCATCCAATTTCCATTTAGCCTCGAAAATATATTTTTTGTTAATGAAAATGTATGTATTATAAAGTGGTTAATTTAGTTTTTCTTTTCTTATTTTCATGTTCATGTCATACCATATGCTATTAACTTTTAATAATTAAAAAAGGAATGGCCCACGCTCAGACATTGAAGTCTTTGTGGGCATTTTTTCCAATTCATTTTATAGCTTAATTTTAAGATGTATTTTTCTAAAGTGTATTTTTGTAATTATATCTCTTTGTTATTAATATGTGTATGGAAAAATAAACAAATATAAAAAAAAATTCACATACTATTAGTTTTTTTAAAGTTTATTGTTTATTCAGAAAAATAAAATATTACAGTGTGATATAATTTTTATGCAGGTGTAATATTTGTGTATGTATAATGGGTGATTGGACACTGTTGTCGTATTATGTTGGGGAGCCATGACTGTGGAATTAAAGATAATATATGAAAAAAAAAAACGTAAAGTCTAACAATGGTGTCCTTTCTATTTCTGCTTAATATATATTCCTAAAACAACAAATATACTGTGTGTTCAGTGAGTGCCATATAAATAATCTTTTATTGCTTTCATCATAAAAAAATCTAAATAAAAACAAGTAATAAAAAAATGTAACTTTCGTTACTCAGATGAATATCTGTCCATCACAGTTTATTTTGTTTGTTATTTAATGCATTTTAGATTATAATAATTAGTACTGCTCTATTTGTTTAATTATTAACACTTCGATATAAAATACAATTTCGCAATAAACATTGCTTCAGGCTGCTATAAATGCAAAGGAAATACTTGCGTAATTGAAAATTCGCGTAATTACTAAAACTTGACATCGTTTCAATGTAATTATTTATTGAAATTTGTCAACTAAGTCAAAATAAACCCACTTCGTCTATAAATCCAATAAATCTATATTCAAGATCGTGTATCTACTCAGAATTATTATTACGAAAGCCAGCTTTACATTTGTTTGAGATATTTACTCAATAAGTTATTTGTTAAGTACTATGATTTTATTCGTTTAAAACATAAACTAATTTACAATGCAAATACAAACAATTTTCTGTTTTTATTAAGAAATATGGCCTATGAATTATCGACCACCACTTTCCTCATCTTGTTAACTTAAAAGTATATGTCACGGAATGCAATCTATGTTTAGTTTTTTTATTGTTTTCTTTTTGTGTTCTTGCATGTTCACTTAACTTCCCAAACTTACTAGTTCTTTGCTAGATGTATTCTCATTGCATTTTTTTTGTTGTGAATTTTTTAAAATCATTTTCTTGTTGCTGGAATTCCATTCGTCGATGCACTTTGTAGCTGCAAAACTTTTTGCAATATTAGTTTTCATAATATATCTTAATTGAGTCGACTGTAAATGGGGTCTAGATTTTTAACCGCCCATGCGCTCTGTAGCTGCAAAACATGTAATCTAAATTCTATTTATATTTTTTTATTTATTAATGAAAAACTCTTCGCTCATTTTTTGCGCAGTGTAAATGGGGGCTAGATTTCTAAACATCCGTGCGCTATGAAGCGTTGTAATCTAGATCCTATATAATTATCAAAATTTAACTTAAACTTATTATATTGAATCCTAACCGCCTATGCGCTCTATAGCTGCAAGGCGTGTTGGTATGCTTATTGTACAATGCCCTTGAGGTGTTTTTTTAACAAAAATGGCGCTGTATAAATTATCCTAAATAAATAAATGATATATTACTTTATTTTCCTTCGTGTTGTTGGCCGGAATATTAAAATGACTATCCACATATAAACATGTAAAAATTAATCACAGTTATTAAATCAAAATTACAAAGACGCGCAATGCACTCTGGATCGATAAATTTTCTTGAGAAATATCAGCAGTCCTAGTCTAGTTAAATTGTATTTAAAGTAACACATCCTAACGCGCTCTGGGCTGATATTCTGAATGGCTCTCGCGGCCGTATAAAAAGCTTTTATCTCGCGTATTTACGTACAAAATACGCGAGATAAAAATGTTTACAGTGATAAAAATATTTGTTTAAAAATTTTAGTTGCCACCGCCAGAAATCTGTAATTTAAAATGTCCAAAAATATTTAATTTTTCTTATAGGAAATTCAATTTTACTTTATAGATAAGTCCTATTGTAATCGGGGCCTTGAAGACGTTGTAATTATATTTTTTATTGTTTTCTACTCTTTTAGATAGACTGTAAGTCGTAATGATAATAATATTCGTGCGTGGGTGAATCTATTTACTCGATAGATAGATTGCTTATTATAAATGGGACATGTCGTTATGTAAAACGCATAATGGTATATTGCACGAATTTGCATTATTGTCAAACGCATTCTTAGATTCAATATTATCGTAAATCCTTGAAGCGTGGTGTGGGTTTAATTTGACACCGATTAATCCGTCTTCTGATTGTAAAATATTACTAAGTACCACACAATTCTGCGGATTGTCACGTAAACAACAAAATGACATATCTCCAACGTGGTTTTTATTATAAACAATTTATTTCAGTATAATTGTTAATCGTATATAGGTACTACAGCCCCCGTGTTTAATTTGTTTTATGATTTTTATATCTTATGAATTTTTGCACAAATAACGTTTTACTTTTTAATGGTTGTATGTGGCTGGTTGAAGTTCAGCCCTACAAGAAATTGGATATAAAAACTGTATTCCCGGGCGGTAAAAACGAGAGCATTAAATTGTACGGCGAAGTTTCTTGAAAATGTATGAATTTTTTTTATCCAAAAAGAAATACTTTGCATGATGTCACTAGTTCTTCCAATTCAACTAATGATAAGAGAGTTGTGGAAGATTTCTGGTTTACTTACCGTCAACGGACCAATCGGCAAAACTGACCGAAAAGAAGGGGAAGAAAACTAAAGACGTCACACGCGAAGTAGTTAAAAAATACAAAACTTTAAAAAATCATAGCGCTGATAATACGGTACATAAAAATGGAAAAAAAATTTTTTTGGCTTACTTTAATAATATTTTAACAAACAACAAAAACAATTATACTAGTATGTATTATACTATATTATTTATGTTTAAGTTACATGTATTCTTGGCACATATATATACTTTATATTTGTATAATAATGATTTTTAATTTCTTACATTTGATTAGCTAGGCATTTATAATTAAATAGTTTTAGTTTTTCTTTTTTGTGTTATTGTTTTATTAGTATAGGACTACTTACGCTCTAAAGATAAAAAATCTCCATCTTAGAACAGGCTGTGCCATGTTATTTATTTATTTATTGTGGATAACTTATATAGCGCCATTTTCGTAATAAAATACCTCAAGGGCGCTTTACATGGTGATTCTACTGTTAAGTTAATTTAATTGAAGCTTTAAATTTGTAATTTGATTAAAATAATTTATTTTGTTGTCACGTGCTACGGATTTATTCAAATGATTTAGAGAACAAGTGGGTTTTAAGTTTTTTCCGAAACATCACTTCACTTTCACAGCCTCGCACCTCTGCTGGGAGAGCATTCCATGCCATAGGGCCTGCGACCGCAAATGCGCGCTCACCAAATTTAGTGCGCTGTTTGCGTAGAGGTATAATAACTTTTCCTCTCGCCGTAGACGTAGCTGATCTAAGCGTGAGACGCCTGTCAGCTAGTTCATCTGGAATGCATAGTTCCCTTAGATATTCCGGAGCCGAGTTGTGCAGTGACTTATACATAAGCCAACAGAGTTTGTATTCGACCCTCTGTGGAAAACGTAGCCAGTGTAGTTCCCGAAGTAGTGGAGTGATATGACTGAACTTAGAGATTCCGAAAATAAGTCTCGCTGCGGCATTCAATACAGATTGTAGGCGAGTCATTTTGTTCATTGGTAGACCTGCATAGATACCATTACAATAATCGACTCTAGACACTACAAACGCATTTATTAATTGACGGGCGGCATCAACCGGCAAATTTTTGCGTATGCATTTAATTTGTCTCAGCTGGTAGAAGCATGAACTTATCGTTCTACTAATTTGAGCGTCAAGAGATAGGTCAGAATTGAGTAAAACTCCCAGTAGTTTAACGGTGGGTAAAACGGCACTCCCTACATTGGGTAGAGCCGTATCCTGGATCAAATTCTGTCGTCTGGCTGAAGCCACCCACAGTTGTTCAGTTTTTGATGGGTTTAATGTTAGTCTGTTTTCAGCCATCCAGTTTCCTATTTTCTTGATGCATCCATCAATTAAATTGACAAGCACACTTCTCTCGCCTGGTTTGCAATAAAAATAAATCTGCGTATCATCTGCATAGCAGTGCGACCACAATCCACATTCTTTGATAATGTTCTCTATATCTTTAGTGTAAAGGAGATAGAGAAGTGGTCCGAGTACTGACCCTTGAGGCACTCCTGTAGACACCCGAAAGTTGGTTGAGCTTTTACCCTGGAACACGACTGCATATTCTCTTTTATTAAGATATGAACTGAACCACATATGTGCCTGATCACGGATACCATAAGTTTTCTCCAGACGTTCAAGCAAAATATTATGGTCTACAGTATCAAATGCAGCACTCATAAAGACTATCATAAACAGAGAACACTCCGTTTTCATTTGACATTAATTGGTTTTATATAGACTCCCTGTTATTAAGTATGTATATTATTTTTTTGCAATAAATTTAAAAATAAAAATTAATAAAAAAAAAATATTTTCTTGAATTGAAGTAAAAATATTTAAATGTTATTTTTAATTTTCATGTATAACGTTCTTAAACGCGTATACATATTTCATTTATGATAATTTGATATTTTCCTGTTCTAACTTCTGTAAAATATAGTTGTGAAACATACACTATACACCTACCTACATACACTACAAATATGAAGAAAATTTTAACAATAATAGCGTGCTGCGTTTGTATCGAAACGAAAGTTATTTCTAAGAAACACTTGATGAAGGAATTCGCACTAAGCACGCTTTAACATGCGCTATTAACATTACTTAAACAATGTAAAATATAATAAATTGTAAAAAATGTAGTTTTTTAATTGCAACAATTTAAAACGGTTATAACATTTGTATTATATCCAAGTGTTCTAAATATTTCTGTGATCTACCATTAATTTACGTATTTATTTCATAAAATGTCAATGAATTGTATTGTATTACTCACTAAAAAAATGGAGTCAACAAAAATAGTTTACATTTAGGTTTTCAATATAACAAATTATAAGATGGAGCATAAATTAAAATATTGTCTTTGTTTTTACATCGTAAGTATTTTTAATACAAGAAAAAGCGATTATTAAATTGTTTAACGTGAAACATTAATGTCAAAATATTTATTTATGATTAAGTAGTTTTAGTTTAGTTAATAACTATTTCAATATTGACAGAAACTACTCAACAGTAATAACCTCTCAGAATTCGCAAATCATCGAATATCTGAAAACCGCAATTGTAATCAAGAAACCGGCGTAGAAATTTTAGATTAATAAAAGTGGTCTTCGTTTTGACAATCCTGAAATATTATAAATAAGTGACGCCATTGACCGAAAACTTCCCATAATAAATAATTAAATTTAACTTCGAGTCCTCTTATAATATAAAATAAAATATTCTCATTACGATTTATATCATTATATATTGCTCTCTCTTTCTTTCGTTCCTCCGTTTCTTTCGTATAGTTTGTAATATAAATGGTAACGCGATTTTTTTTTTTCTCTTTTATTCAGGAAACATACAGTACAGTTACAAAGTTTAATATTTTACACAATTGGACTTAATTCTAATGGACCAGTGAAGTTTCCATATTAAAAAGCAATTAAATGTAAGGTTAATTATGAAAGTATAAAAAAGAGAAGGAAAAAGAAAACATAAATGAAAGTTGTTTAAAAATTAAAATTTAAGTGAAAAAAATATATTTTAAGGTTTGTAGTTTGTAGTGAGTATTTACAAATGGAAATAATGATGATTCTAAGTTAATGTAAGTCCTGATGATGAGGAAGTAACCTCGAAACCGGTCGACGTATAACTAAAAAAAACAATGTGGTTTAAACAAATATTATAAAATCTTTTCGTTATAAAAAAAATATTTATTTTGAATGCAGTTCATTAGTAGAATTCCATTCAAAATAAAATAATATTTTTGGATTTAATTGAAACACCAATCGCAGCGTATCTTGATCATTTTTGTTACGTGAAGGTAAGATGATCAGTTTTTCGCTTCAGGTACCAGTCCAGGGACTATGAAATATTCTGGTGTAAAACACCCTTTTAAATAAATATTTCATAACAACCATGTCGGGAATCGAACCCGAGGCCTCTTGCATGGCAGGCAAACGCGCTGGCCATGACACCCCGGGGCCAACAAATGAAATCAATGTTAACATCTAATAATTATATTATTTTTAAAGCTGTACTACTACTTTTTTTTCAAACAATAGAAAGCTTCCCAACATCCAAAAGAAAACAACAGCTATTGTAACATATATTTTTTTATACAATATTTACAAATAAACCATAATTATAGGCCAATTATGGTTTTCTGTATATAAGTAAATACAATGCAAAAAAAGCGTACACGTGAAAAGACACTCCGTATTATTTCACTGGTAAAAAAATAAAATAATAGAACAATAATGTACTAAATGTAATATACTATCAGCGCCATTATGCATCAATATAATTAATCAGCAATTATTGTTAGTAAAGGAAACTTTGTAAATATTTAAGTCAGTTTGATCCTAACAATACGAAACGCATCGCGCTATTTTTGATACCTTTCCAATAATTCAAAATATAGCTTATTTTGTTACCACATACTACAGATTTGTATAAATTATATAAATAACGGGTGGGTTTTAAGCTTTTTCCGAAACATCATTCCGCTCTCACGGTTTCTTTGAGAGAGTATTCCATGCCATAGGGGCCCTTGGTTTTGAGTTCAATGGCTGGTGTTAGATTCATTTATATGAGTATGTTTTTATCAAATATAATTAATCAATATTGTCAGCCATAATCGCACAATTATTTAATATTGATTCAAGTTGAAAAAGTTACGTTTCTTTTTCGTTTTGCTAAAGTATCGAATTTACTGGGCCGACACTCGATAACCGTGTTCTATGGTTCCTTGCATAATAATTTGTACGCTGCTAAGCACGCGTAGTTTGCGTTCTTGCACCTATCGGAGCGCATAGCAACAGCGGGTAATGTGGCTATTTTAATTTGATTAGCGACACACTTCTAAAACGCAGCAACGTTATTTACGAACTGCCCACGTAGGTAGGGTTATTCAATAATTTATAAAGAAGGTTACTTGTTGGAAATACTGTTATCGCGCACTCAAGAGACGATACAAATTATCAACTGGATCTAGATTTTTTTCAGCTGTAGCGTTTCAGTTCTGTTTCAGTAAAATAATAGCTCGTTTTTTAAACATCCTATTTTTTCGGATACCGGTATTTTAACATATTACTTATGACTTATGGCTAGTTTAAGTGGCCACTTTACACAATGTGTAACATTCACCGTTTTGCCCACATTTGAACATCTATATTCCTTCAATTATTTCTGTTGATGTTTGTTCCCGATCTAAGGGACGGTGGGGGAATCAACCCTTTACTAAACAGGAGTCACTGGACTTAGGGTGGGCCGATACTACTTTTTTCCGAATTTTGAAATGAAAGGGGTCTAAAAAGTTGCCTTTTGGATTACTTGGAATGCGAAAAAATTCTAAAAAAATATCAGATACTACTTTTGGCTCTCAACCAGAGCTTGAAGTTTTCGAAAAAGTCGATTTTTTGCGCTAAACCGGCTGTCATTTCGTATTTAGGTAATAAAATCAGTACAATTAAATTTTATAATGTGCATTAAACCTTATTAAATAAGCATCTAAGGGCGTGAGTTGCACTTTGTTTTGTGATAAATGGGTAGCATTGTTTAAATGAGCCATTGTTTTCGTCAATATTAGCCAGGCGCTCAACGGAATCAGTTCCACGGAGTGTAAACTTTTTGCATTTCGGTAGTTGTAAAACGTGTTCGAATTTGTAATGAGATTAAGTTATATCTTTGTCCCTACCTTGTAGACGATTAGGAGTGATTTTTGAGCGATAATGAAAGGGACATCGAAAGTTGTAAATGTAAACATTTGTTCGCGCTTTTCCTTACTGAATTTGGTTAGTAAAGGATAAACTATAATCAATTCGTAATTTTAAAAAAATGGTCGCTTGTATGAGTTAATCCGAAGAAAGACACGTTGTCTTTAAAACGGATGAATGTGGTGGATGCTTTTAATGTTGATGTTTGTGAAGTTAAAGAGATGAAACCTTTATTTATCCGGGTGAGATTCATCTAATAGAATTATTTCTCCTACATACTAAGCAACGCCTGATTTCGTTTTTTTTCCATTTTTATACGTTTATATAACAAGTGGAACAACATTTTGAGTTTGTCCAAATTTTTGTAGACAAAGACTGGACTGACAGGTCATAAGGCCTGTGGATGCCTAGACTTCTGTATTACCTTCTCTAAAATATTCTTCATCTCTGTTGTAATATTTCAATATTAACAGGTTTCCAGGGAGTCGAATCCAGTCCTTGTCTTTTAGTAATTTTACCGGTATTTTAAATACCGATTTTTTCCCACATCACCTTTTTTAAAACACCGGTTTGTCAATTCCTTTGTTTTTTACATAGTTATTTCATTTTTAGCATTTATTCCGGGATTTTTCCTTAAAGCGACTATTTTTAAAATCGGTTTTTTTATGATACCGGTTCTTTTTAAATACTGAGCTAGATTTTTTCAAAACAAACCATTTTTTAAGACAGGTTTTTATTATTAATACCAATTCATCAATTCTTTTATTTTCAGTATTATTTTTTTTGAATATATTTTTTATTTATTTAGTTTTATGAGTAAAAAAATTACAAAAGAAAAACATGCTGACAATTTTTTTATTTTTATGATGGTTAATTCAATATAGCGGTTTAATACACAAAAAACATGATGAGTCATTTTTGACGTTTGTATTAACGGATTCATAAATTGTAATTAAAATGATCAGAATTCTCAATTTACGAGATTATTTGACGTTTTGCTTTCCGGATATTTATCGATCTCTTTTTGTCGCAGATTTACTATTTTCACAACTGTCAAGCGTTAAAAGTAATCCATCTATAACAATATTGTTCCAATTTCATTTTGGTTTTTCCCATACGAAAAAACGTGACGTAAAGCCGAACAAATTGCCCAGAGAAGTATTAAAAATGCGAAAGAAAGTATGCAATTCTGCAGCGTGTGTTTTAATTAATTTAATAATTTAGCTCTGACAAAATGGCGCTGTATAATGTTCGAAATCGGACTTAAATGTTATGTTTTATTAAGAATCATTTATATAGTGTCATTTTTGTTAAAATCACATCAAAGGCGCATAAAAACATAAAAAATAATTACTACTAGATTTCTTAACATAAAATGCGCTGCCTATTTTATAAATTACATAAAAAATAGAAAAATTAATATTATACAAAAAAAATAAAAATTTAATAAATTGTTTAATTTTTAATCGTAAAATCTAATGAATTGTTGTAAATTTTAGGAAGGTATCATAGTACAGCATCCCCAAAAATAGACTTGAAAAAGAATGTTTAAAAAAATAACGTAATTCCAATCATGTAACATCTTAGTAAATGGACAAATTATAGAAAAAGTTGAAAGTTTTATTACCTTGGTCACTAAATGAAGCTCGGAAAAGATAATCTAGATGTGGGAATAGAAAAAAGGCAAGGTCTAGCATAGACTGCTTTTAGTAAGCTCTTATTAATATTATCATGGATAACTTATATAGCGCCATTTTCGTAATATAATACCTCAAGGGCGCTTTACATAGTGATTCTATAGATAAACAAATCTAATTAAAGCTTTTAAATATGTAATTTTATTAAAACAATTTATTTTGTTGTCACATGCTACGGATTTATTCAAATGATTTAGAGAACAAGTGGTTTTTTGATTTTTCCGAAACATCACTTCACTTTCACAGCCTCGCACCTCTGCTGGGAGAGCATTTCATGCCATAGGGCCTGCGACCGCAAATGCGCGTTCACTAAATTCAGTGCGCTGTTTGCGTAGAGGTATGATAACTTTTCCCCTTTCCGAAGACGTAGCTAATCTAAGCGTGAGACACCTGTCAGCTAGTTCATCTGGAATGCATAGTTCCCTTAGATATTCCGGAGTAGAGTTGTGCAGTGATTTATACATAAGCCAACAGAGTTTGTATTTGACCCTCTGTGGAAAACGTAGCCAGTGTAATTCCCGAAGTAGTGGAGTGATATGACTGAACTTAGAGATTCCGAAAATAAGTCTCGCTGCAGCATTCAATACAGACTGTAGACGAGTCATTTTGTTCATTGGTAGATCTGCATAGATACCATTACAATAATCGACTCTAGACACTACAAACGCATTTATTTATTGACGGGCGGCATCAACCGGCAAATTTTTGAGTATGCATTTAATTTGTCTCAGCTGGTAGAAGCATGAACTTATCGTTCGACTAATTTGAGCGTTAAGAGAAAGGTCAGAATTAAGTAAAACTCCCGGTAGTTTAACGGTGGGTAAAACGGTACTCCCTACATTAGGTATGGCTGTATCCTTGATCAAATTCTGTCGTTTGGCTGAAGCCACCCATTGTTGTATATCATGAAGTCTCCAAAGTATCCACATTACTTGAAGAAGAAACTTTTTATGCTTTTGTTTTTTCTGACATATTTACACAAATTATCAATGACAGAAAAAGCTATGGTAAGGAGATTGCTGAGTATTTCGGTAAGAGACGGAAGAATCAACACATGGATAAAAGCGGGATCAAATTTCACCGATGTGGTCCACGGAGTTGCCAACCAGAAATGAAGCTGGGCTGGTCTTAAAGCCAGAACCACAGACTCTAAATGGACTGAAATAATCTTGGTATGGCGACTCAGAACAGGCAGAAGAAGTGTCGGCAGGCCTCAGGCAAGGTGGTTAATAACATAAGACGGGTCCCATTAAGTGGTTGGATGCGGTCGGTTCAGGATGTGGAGATGTGGAAACTCAAAAGGGAGGTCTTTGTTAACCATTGGACAAGAGACGGCAGATGATTATGATATGTTTAGCATGGCAATAGCGTTTTACATGCTAGGCTCATGGATTTCGCAAGCTAACAAAATTCAATAAAAATAACATTCGTCATCACGATTTCGTACGCATCTTTGCAGTACGTCATATACACTTCTTACGGTGCAGTTTATGGCCGTATTTGATTCGTTTCGTATCGTTTTCAGGCTGCTTCAGACAATAGATGAGTCTGTACTGACAAACAATGACTTTGTCAATGCTGTTAAACAATAACAGTTGAAGAAGTCGCTGCTGTGCGGTGGCAGTAACTCGAAGAGCCGTGACATTTACAACGCGGTTTTGTGATGACTTTCGATCTCGCAAACAATTTGCGTGGAGTGTTATTCGACGAGCTCCCATTTCAAACAACTGCTTAGAAACTAAAACTGACCGCATAAACTCGGGTTGCCAGCTTCAAATTTAACGCTTACAACTTATTTTGTACAAGTAATATATTTGAAAGATATAAAAATAAAAAAAACAAAAAATTATATTCTGTATAATTCCAGTCATAAAGAATTACAGTGGTTTTTTTTTAATCGACTATAAAAATTACCAATTTTAAAAAAATATTTATGTATTGTATTATATCGCTAAAATTTTTTAATTGGTTTGTAATTTTGAAATGACTCCGCCCGTGACGTCACAAGTTGTCGTCTCGAGTTGTGCTGCCATTCAAGTGTGTAGAGCGTCGTTGGTATCAAAATACACTAAACGTTGAAATAAATGGCTACGCTGTCATAAATAGATAACAACACATTTTTATTTATTTATACTTTTTTACATTATTTGTATTATTTTATTTTAACCAAGATTAATATTCCCTCACTGGGTGTCCCGTGCCGAGCGAAACATTTTACAAAATGTGAAACATGCCTAAGATTAGCTATTTAACAAAGTTAACATAATTATAACAATAAAAAACGGATTAATTTAATTAACCTAATTATCATTAACATAATAAACAGTAAAAACTAAAATAATCATAAAAAACATAACCAATTTATATAGACCAATAGAACAAATTTCAAAAACAGTACACACATTTTACCTATTTGGCTTGATCCGCTTATCGATCCGTGTGCAACCCACCTCCACTATCTATTTCTTAATATCAACGCTATAATTGATTGGTTGATTCGCAAGAACATTTGATGTAGTCTAAAGAAGTTTATTTTATTGATTTTTCATACATTTTCGAGAAACTTCGCCGTGCATTTAAACGCTCTAATTTTTACTGCTTGTTAGAAATCATTTTTATTTTCAATTTCCTTAAGCATTGAACTTTCTCATCATTGTGATGATGTGAACTTACTAAAAAAATTCTCGAACTTTTGTATTTTAAGTTAAAACCCTATTTTCTTATTTAAAAAAGTGCGTGAAATAGAATCAGAACCCTGGACGAGTGCTTTCGACTTGATGACTGCTCTAAAGAAATTCGAGCTGAGATAAGTCCGCCTTGCAGCGTTGTGGTTGGCGAATTCGACTATCACGACTGAGGTCCTGGGTTAGATTCCTAGCAGAGTGGACGTGAAATATTGGTTTAAGAGGTAGTACGGTACTCGTTCAAAACTGTAACATTTTTTTTTAATCATTAGAAGCGAACCTACATCATATTCCTTGTCTAAGATGGCGTCACTACCAGCTGCCGCGATTCGTTATATTAATACAACCGTCAACAGATTAACACAAATTTCGTAAGGAGAATAATGTTAAAAATGTTACCAAAATAGACATTAAAATGTTGACAGTTGTAGTAAAGCAATTTGAATAAAATTAACGGCTGTCAATTCAAGAACTTGATTGAAAAAGTTGACATGGTCTTATGAAAAGATCAGGCGTGAGGCTTAGCATTGCAGATTATGACTGATCGATACAGCTTTTATACACAACTCGTTTTTATTTCATTCATTTTCTCTCCACTGCATTGTGGTTATACAAAATGTTTATTTCTTTTTTTGTTTAATTTATTTTATAAGGTAATTCAACATAAATGCATGGTTTAACATAAAACTTATATTAACAAAGAATAGCAGACAGAAATAGAGAACATTTTAGAAAATGAAATATGGAAGTCAAGGCATTAACATGTCTTACACGCTGTTAAACATTCACTATTTTGTCTATCTTTGAGCAATAATATTTTCTTCAATAGATATTCATCGATACAATTCCACACGCATATATCTTTAATTAAAAAATGAGAAAAGTCAGTGGTTCAGTGGCAATGTAATTTATTTGTATTATACTTTTTATTATTTGATTTATAAATAAAAAATATCGAAAGCAAAAACTCTTTCAGACCGTTTAACATGATATATTGATTTTCCCGCAATTTTCTATTAAACAAGAACCGGTACAAACGAAATCTTCTTTACCGACTAACAATGGTTACATGAGCAGTAATTAATCGGTCCAAATAACGCATCTCAAAACAGAACAATAAAAAGAAAGTTAAGATGTTAATCTGGTACGAATAATTCTCACCGTTTATTTGCAACATGAGTCGGTACCCCAAAATATTGTGAAATCGATTTATATTACGATAGAAACAATTCAATTATGTACTTGCTTAAGGCAGTTAATACCACGGCTTCCGTTATAGCTATTTTTCGTTAAGACAAAGTTTTTTTTAACTGGAGCGTGTGATTGTGATGTATATTTTGATATAGGCGGTCCTTTGTTGATTTTGATAGCGTTATTTATTTACTATAACTATAGCCTGGATTCACTAACACACAGAAGATATATATTCGACCAGATCCCGTTTTACAAAATTGTTGACAGTAAATTTGATTCCCCAGAACTAATTAATCAACTTGCTTACCGTGTCCCCTCCAGACCAACTAGACTGTCTGATATTTTCTATATTCCTAACATTAAAACTAATAATCGGAAACATTCTACCATCCCTCGTATAAGTGAAACATTTAATTAGAATTTTAATAGTCTGCATATCTTTATATATGTAATTCCTCTGTACGTGTGATGTCACCAAACTCTTCCTAAACGGCTCAACCGATTTACGTGCGGTTTTCAGAGAAATATAGATCTTCGCGCTGTGCGTGTTCGTAGATATTAAA